>NC_092209.1:48933327-48974391 GCF_043381705.1 Parasteatoda tepidariorum | reverse complement strand
ATGGAGGTGCTCTACGTGTTCTATTTCAGACCGCGGCAAGAGATACTTCAAAGGAGTGAACCAGCCCTTCTATTCTCTTTAGCCCTGGCCTAGACCACGAAATCTCAGTTATCATAATATCCACAGTGGGTCTTTGGTTCAAGGTTTTTATGAAGGGGAAAACCATGGAACTGCTACAGGGTCTTCAATAATTTTAAAAATCGACCGTAGTTTTAGTATGACATCGGCAGGCAATTTCATTGCTTATTGGAGGAGTTTCTATTAATTTGAGGACTTTAGGTGCAATAACAAGGTAAGTCCAGATACAATGATTGTCAGTGTGTGCCAAAAGGCTTACATAACTTTCTCTAACAGAATTTACCGGAGGAGTGGACTGATTTTAAATTCGTGCACAAATCGAAGCAACTATGCCCATAATCTAAAAATTTTTTGACTTACCCTTAAAATTGAACAGAGCCTGTCAACTGCCTTACAAGTTCCCTGTTTCCTTTTAAGGGTGGTTATTACGGAACCTCCTATGTACGATGCTTCGTTGTAATGAATGGAACTTTTTACTTTCATTTCAGTTGTCACTGCCCTTCAGGATATGAAGGTGACAGATGTGAAACTAATATTGACGATTGCATGGACAACAAATGTGAAAACAATGCCACCTGCATCGATCTTATTGAAGAATATGAATGCCGATGCAATCCTGGCTATACTGGTAAGTTTTTTAACAAAGGAAAGGAAATTAAAATTAATTTTCTAGTAAATTAATGTAATGCAAGTTAGTTACTTGAGTTTTGTTTATAAACAGGTGTATTATAAAATAACTTTGCCGACAAGTAACCCTCTAGGGAGCATATTGCTTGAGTGAAAGGGAATAAAATTTGGTACACGTTTATTATGTTTATTGCGCTGAAGAATGCTGGTTATAAACGATTGCGCAGTTCTTGCGGTTACAGTGATAAAAATTTGAAATGGCAATACCCACTTATTTTGATGGGAGCGTAATCCTTGCATTGAGAAACTTAAAATGAAGCTGGAACGACATTTTTAGCACAAGAAATTGCGCAATCGTTTATAACAGCATTCTTGAACGCAACGATCTTATTACCTATGTACAAAATTTTACTCCATTCAATCAAACAGTATACTCTCTAGAGCGTTTTATGTCGGTAATGTTATTTTATAAAGAGGGTTTATATGTCGGCAATGTTATTTTATAAACTCCCTGTATATATTTTTAAAACATAACAATATGAGAAACTATTTATGTACAAAATGCTGACTACTATCAATATTAAAAATCACTCTATACTCTATGTAATTCTTTAATTTGTAACTAACTATAAATGAAAGTAATAGTAACAATGGCTTCGTACGTATGTTTCAGGAAATTATTGTGAAAAGAAAATAAATTTCTGTACAAAAGAATTCAACCCTTGCAAAAATGGTGCCACCTGCATCGATGAAAACTATTCTTATAGGTAAAATAGTAATAAGAGTTTGTACATGATTCAGCACGTAATTATTGATCACATTCTAAACATATTCTCTCTTTTTTTCACAATTACAGTTGTGCATGTTCACTTGGGTTCACCGGCGAAAATTGCACTATTAACATCAATGACTGTTTAGATCATCTATGCCAAAATGGCGGCACCTGCATCGACGGCATTAACACTTACAGATGCCAGTGCCAGGATGGATTCTCGGGAGCCTTTTGCGAATTGGAAAACATGGTTGACCTACTGTACCCTCAAACTAGTCCTTGTCAACACCATGATTGCAAACATGGTGTCTGTTTCATGCCAAGCAACGCAAAAGACTATATCTGTAAATGCTCGCACGGTTTCACAGGTAAGCGTTGTGAATCGCTTTCCAGCATTAGTTTTCACGAGGGATCTTACGTGGAGTTGGATCCACTGCTTACTAAACCAGACGCCAAAATCTCGATAACTTTTGCAACTCAGCAAAGTTACGGGGTAATGCTGTACAATGGTGAAGCCCAGCATTTGGCTGTAGAGCTGTTTAGAGGCAGAATTAGAGTCAGCTACGATGTTGGTAACTACCCTGTGTCGACTATGTTTAGTTACGAAACGGTCAGTGACGGCGAACCCCATGTTGTAGAACTTTCCCTTATAAAAAAGAACTTCACTATGAGGGTTGATAATGGCACATCCAGAACTATTGTTAACGAAGGACCTAAAGATTACCTGGAGGTATCGTCACCTTTGTATATGGGCGGTGTTTCTGATGAGGCTGCTAGCAGTGCTCTTCGTCAGTGGCACCTAAGGAATGCATCAAGCTTTGAAGGTAAGAGTTGGTTTTTATTATAATTTTTATATAGGAGCTGTGGCGGCCATGGGGACAAAGTGCTCACCTCCCGATGAGGTGAGCAAGGTTAAAATACCAACTATGGCTGGCCGATAAGACTTCCGCGCATGGTTCGCACTGATCATAGTGCTGACGTAAAATTTACTCAATAGCTCGACGGATCATGGGTTAGAGGTCCCTTGCCCTCAGGCTTCGTGGTTTTTCTCGCCATGTAACGCAAACGTGGGTTAGTCTCATCAAAGAATCCTACACGAAGGCTAGTTTGTCCCGATGTTTGACGCATGAGTTTTCTAGATTGAGTTTAAAATAACAAGAGTGTGGAGTTGAACATTGGTAGTCGTAAATCGACTGTTCAACTATCGTTACATTATAATTCTGTCAATCTAATTAAAAAACTTCACTTGCAAAAAAGAGTCTCGTGCTGTATGCTGTTATGGAAATAAGAAAACGTGCATTTAAAAAGGGGAGTTTTTGATAATTTTCTTGGAAACCCGTGTCAAAATTTGTCCGAAATGTTTACCTCCACACCCTACTTGACATATGTAGTTTAAACTTGTAATCATAGACATCAGACAAGGGGAATTTATGTGTTATATTGCCAGTATGAAGCTACGAATCAGAGTTTGGAACTGTTTGTATTGTTGGAAACATCATATAAGCTTAAAAATAAGAAATCGGAAAATTATTTTGAGCACAAGATACTATTTTGATTTAGATTAGCACAAGATACTATCTTGAAGTCTAACTGCTAGGAAGACCATGGTCTAACATGAATTGTCAGAAAGCAAGAAGTAAGCAATTCAAAACATTCTTACTCTAAAGACGTTACAAACTCAACCGAAACATAGCAGCAAATTTAAAACGTCAAAATGAAGATATAACTGCGAACCAAACACTAGATAGATAAAAACAATCGCAGTACATTAATGGTTGTAACGTTTTTACATTAGGTGTATCGTGGTCTCAAACACTACACAAGTCCTTTTAGTTTTTATAATAATGTAATTAATGAGGCATATTTTTTCAAGAATTTTCTTTCTTATCGAGTACATTAAAGCAGTTACTGGACAATGTGTTAAACTTGATTACTCTGAAAATAGTTGAATGCAACTTCTAGTTACTTATACAAATTTTCTAAGAAACGCGAATTATTCATTATATATAACAGCAATACTCTTTAATCTTGTATCCAAACAGGTTGCATGAAGGATGTGCGACTGAATGGCAAATTGCTCGATTTCATGGTGGCCAGGAAGCAACAACGCGTGACACCGGGATGCGCAGAGCTCGAAGATCCGAAACCCTGCAAAGAGCATCTCTGCCAGAAAGGAAAATGTGTACCAACTGATAAAAACAGTTACGAGTGCCAGTGTAGGAAAGGATGGAGTGGGAGACATTGTGACCAAGGTATGCCACTTTTATACGATTAAAAATATTCTTAAAATTCCATATAGCTAGGAAATCTATTAAATAGATGTTACCAAATTTGTAAAAGATATATTTAGAATTATAGAATCTTAAGAACTTGACACCATTTTGGAACAAATCGGTGTTAAGTTTCACTAAATGAAACTCAAAATATGAAAAGAAAAAAGGGTCACCCAAAGATATTCAAATTTTCCAGTCTACAGCTATGAAGTCAAAACGTTTAACACATTTGGGGTTGCAAATTAATATTTAAATAAAAGCGATAAACCATAACAAATCAGTTTTTTTTTATGGAACTAAATACATTCCCTGAACTTCATCCTGAAATGAATTAGCTCCATGCCGGCCAGATGGCCGAGCGGTTAGCGTGCCTGACTGCGAAGCCATAGGCTGCGAGTACGAATCCCGCTCTGGGCATGAATGTTTCTCTCTCTCTTTGTGCTGTCCTCTGTTGTGTGAATGTGGCCCACCCTATAAACGGGTTTGTGGCAGTGCGGCGTGGGCAATGTTGCTCGCCTCCGAGACTTTGGTTCACAGGTGCCCACTGGGTAACGCGAAATGAGCAACAATTCTGGCATAGTATAGGCAAAGATTCAAATTCAGTGCCTGCCATTGGAAAAAAGAAAAAAAATAATTAGCTCCATGTGAATTTTAATTCCACCTCTTTCTCTAATTAACTGATAAGGCGGGTCAGGATAGCCCGGAAGAGAACCAGGTTCAAATCCCATCGGATATTGTTCGATCTGTATACTGCCTCCAGCTATGCCCAACCACAACGACATAAACTATCTTCTCTGGTGGACGTATGGTCGATTAGAATTCCCTTGCCATCAGGCTAACAGTGGGAAATTTTCGGGTTTGCCTCGTGTGACGCAAATGTGGTTCCATCAAAAAAAAATTGGGGAAGTTAAGTTCAATGCTTGATCTAGGAGTTTCTTTGGTTGGGATCCAAATTACACGGCTAATGATTGGAACATTGATAGCAGCAAATTGATTGAGCAGGCTATTCAACGACGGAAATAAATAAGTTGAGATTTCCTAAAATACGTCACTAATGGGACTCAAAATGTCTCGCTTAAATGTTAACAAGGAATCTAAGATTATATATAGATTAAGAAAGACAATTGCAGAACAGCCTGCGTGTAAAATCCATGCTGTTCTGTAAAAAACGAAATTACCTATTCTTTCACGATGACAGCATGAATGAATTGGGTGATATCAATGGGTCGAATTGCAGGTAAACGCGGTTAAACTTCATGTTCTCCAAAGATTTAAGTAATAGTCATGAAGTTTTCATTAAACTTTGCCAACATTTTTATCCAAGGGCAGACATACACTAAGATGCAGAACTCTCTTTTTCAGCTCCATCTTGCCAGAAGGAACAATACAGAGAGTACCTGGAAGAAAATGGCTGCCGTTCAACAAAAATGATCAAAATGGCTAACTGCGTCGGATCCTGTGGAGACCAATGCTGTAGACCACAGAGGATAAAGCGCAGAAGCGTTCGCATGACATGCCCGAACGGCACAAAATATTCAACACAAGTTGATGTCATCAGAAAATGTAAATGTGTTCAAAAATGTTAAAATATTTAACACCGAATTACAAATTTCGGTCCCCGCGGACAAATGAACTTCATATGCAAAAAAAAAAGGACTTAACTCATCGTTTTTTTTTTATTTTGAAAAAGGATGATTATCTTTTTCCTGTTAACCAATTGACAGCTAAGAAAATCGACGTTGCGTTTGCGGCCAGATAATGCAAGGCGTGCCAACGCAAATGCCCACCAAGCGCGCCATCAAAAAATTAGAGGTAAAGCAAAGACACATTTTTTTCGTGCAAATGCCCACTAGATGTTAAGTTGAAAACACCACTCAGTCAAGCTGAAGCATTAGATGTCATGGCTTATTCACATTTGTAATGCGCAAAGCTCTTAGGTATCAGGCTATCACTTGCATTTCACAGATGTTTTTAAAACATACAGAAAAACACTTACGTGTGCAGTTATCTATTAGATTTTTGAAAAAAGGAGAATATGTGTTTCAATTCAGAAATTGGTTTACCAATATTGAGTTTCTTTGGAATAGACATTCCAATAAAAAAATGTGGTTTAGATTTAAGTAAAACTATTTTGTTTTCATTTCTGAAAACAGTGAAATTAAACTTTGAACGTCAATCGTTTTTGTTTACTTAGTTTTAAAAACTTAAATGTAATGGAATAAACCTTCAGGCTATAAAATAATGATAGGGTAATTAGTCAACATAATAAAAGAAAATTGTACCATCGTATGAGGTGATCTTGGCCCAATAAACAAAATATTGCACATGCTGTATTTAGACAGAGTGATTATCACTTATTTATTACAATGGTAATTAAATTGCAATAAATAATTGATAACCACTCTACTTGGTCTAGGTACAGCATATATAATCTTTTTGTTTTTTAGGATTAAGTTATCCTAGTTGAATATACATTAAGGTCATCACTGTAGCATTGATATTGCAATAAAATTAAAGAAATATGTTAAGCAATTAACACAAATAAAAAGCTCTAGCTATCAAATTTTAGCATACATATTCTCTGTGTATGTGACTACTCATACTACAGTGAAATGCAGCATGAGTCAAACCTACCAACATACAGAAAACAATAATTTTATAAACTACGGAATAATTAAAGAGGCAAAACATATTAGAAACTTAATTTTGCTGCAATATTAATCATTTTTGGATACTGAACTACACAGATTTTGCTATACCTTCCAGCAAATTATGAATGGAATTACACTATGTTTATAATTTCATATGGCAGATTTAAGGTTGCACTCTTTGTTATCAGCAAATATTTGTAAATTTATAAGTGTTCTTTGCTCTTGTCAATAAAAAAAATTTGTGTATATTTGGTTTCATTAGGCAAATAGTAGCATTCAAGTTAGTAAATTAAGATATGAAGGCATTTTATGTCAATTGACACTAGCTTTTCATGCAACCCATTGATATCATTGTTGATGTATTTTATTAAGGAAAAAATTAGTATAATCCATGCCATATTCATTTTAACCCTAATGTGAAAATATTAGAAACATCAATACTTATGGTGTATTATAATTTAACAATCTATATAATTTCCAGATGCATAACAGACATAGCACTATATAAAACAAATTCCACTAAAATACCTATTTATAAGTAGTGTAAGGTCCATATTCCTCCTCTTAACTTTCAAACAAATGAAGCTTATAATAAAAATCTAGGTTTAGTAAAATGGCTAAGCAATACAGTCAAGCGGACGTAATAGCTCATTTGTTTGCTTGCAATATCCTACACCGTAGCGTAAAAAAAAAGACATTGTTAATTTAGATCATTACTTTTCACCACAATGTAGGAAATCACGTAAGCGTTATTTTTTTTAGCAGTAATGCTCTCAAAATGTTTGTTTTTATTTCATCGATACTGCTCAGCAACTTCATATTTTCCCCTCTCGTTCATTTACTTTTTTCTTCTCTTTATTCACTTTTTTGTATCATTTTCACAATCAAACTGTAATTCTGTACCACTTCTGTAATTTCGCACTAGGTGACATAGTAAACGGTCTCATCTTGTAGCTCTTTTACTACACCTAGACACCACTTTCATAATTATAGTAACAGCTGTTTGAAAGTTAAAAGGGTGGATACGGACTTAAGTGAGCACCCAAATTTTTTACATTGTCTTTTAACCCCATTACTTTTAAACTAGAGCTAATTTACATATAAAGTACACTTATATCTACATATTCCAAAATATGTAAAACTTGATCAAAACACAAATTATTGACTGAAATATAAGTATTTACTTGATACAGTAAACTTTAATATGTGATAAATATTTCTATATATACAAATAATTTGATTTAAGGAACTGTTAAATTTTTGAATACTTACGCCTAAAACGTTAAGCTTTAAATCTGAAAGAAAGATTAATATTGATTTGATAAATATCAACCAGCAAATAACTCATTCTTTAAGCTTAACTATCAACCAGCAAGTAAATCATTCTATAAAGTTAAAAGTCAATTAGCAAGTTAATTCTATGAATTCAAACATTACCCACAGAAAATAAACTCACAATAAAATTATTCACAAAAAATAAAATGTTTTACATTTCAGAAAAATACTTAAATAGTATCAAGGAAAACGTAAAAGCTATGTTTTTTTTTAATGTATTTCTAAGATTTGTGTCTAGTTCTAAGAATATTTCATTTTAAAAAATAAATACTTTTAACATCAATACTTAAAAATTATACTGTTTAAAAATCACATTTTTACCTAGTATAAAACTTTCACTGTATTACAGATTGTGCAACTTTGAATAAATATACAATTTAGCATTTTGAAAATTGAGTTCAATATCTTTAAAATATATAATACCAAAACAAACGTTTACCAACATTAATATAATGTTACAAATTATTTATAATTAACAAAAAATATATAAATTTTTCACTTGTATTACATAAATTGTAGGGTAGATTATCAATGCTTTTGTATGTTGTATAAATGTGTACAAGCCTGTTTGTTATAAATAGGTAGTAAATTTGTAAATTGTTTTTGTGAGAGTCTACAAAATATAACTTGTTTGTTGAGCTAGTGTTATCACTTACAAATTGCTTTGTACATATTTTTGTTTACTTTGTTTTTATTACATTTTAACACATACATACAATGTAGAGCCATTTTCTTTTAAACTAATTATGATATACTCGTATCTTGTATAAAAAAATAATTTGCATCATAATTTACTAAGTAGACATTTTGTCATTCTTTATTATAAAAGCACTTTGAAAATAAATTTTATAAAAACGAAAACATTTAGTGACATCAAGTAATTACTTGCATATAAGAGAAAATATTTAGAAACATTTGCACAAGAAAGTACAAACTTAAAAAAAGAAAAGAAAACATTTTTTCAAGAGATATCTCATTTATACATGCATGGTTTTAACAAACGCTAAACAAAATTTGAAATAAAAATTCCCTGTTTCACATGTATGATTGAATACTCTAATATCTCCTTAATTTAAATTTGTAGATAAATTCCAGAGCTTCATATTTGTATTCATTACATCAGTGTTTCCCAAACTTATGACTTTTGTGTACCCTTTCAAAATTTTTCGTAACGCTGTGTACCACTAATAAAAAAATTAAAGTATTTTTTGACAAATATGTTTATTTAGAATGGAGAATAAAGTTAAAAATCACAACTGACTGTTGACACCACTAAATATTAACTGTTAACTCTGCAAAAAAAGACAATAGAAAAATACGTAATCGTAAATTTTCATGGCTAGCATTGTTTTTAAATATTTTTTTTTTAAATTTTCGTTTGTTGCAAGATATTTCGCTTAAGAACGCGTACCCCCGCTAAACTGCTCCTGTACCCCTGGGGGTACGCGTACCACACTTTGGGAAACACTGCATTACATGACATGACATGATTCTTATTATTTAAAATAAAGTATACTTAAAAATTGAAAAGCCACAGACAAATAACAAAACTATTATAAGTGTCCTGACTTTAAAAAATAAGTAATATCAATACAAAAAGGTACAAACTAAAAAGGGGAAACATTTCAATAGAATTGGTGTTCATATAGAAGTAATATGATGTATAAAGTTTGAAACAAAAACCGCTAGTTTGATCAAATACCCCCAAATTAAGTCAAAATTGATACACAAAAATGTTTACATACACTTCAGCGTGGAATTTAAAACATATGTATTTAAATAACTATTTAATTAGCCTAAATATATTTAAAAAAATTCTTATCATTCAAGACAATAAGTAAATTTTAAATTGAGCAAAACACTAATTGAACAAAGCAAATTAATTTTGGAAATTTCTTTTATAAAAAAATGCTTTGAAAGAATATTTCTTTTATTATAGGATGACTGAAAGAAAGGAGTTCCAGAATTATATAACATCAAATAAAAATCAAATTAATATTTTTCTCTAAATAAATAATTTTAATGGAAAATTACAAATAACAACAGTTACATATCACACAAAATTAACCTTTTATAGGACTATAAGAAGTACAATTCCCATTAACTTCATGAATTTTTAAATGTTGACAGGAAACTATTTTCCCACATAAGATTTAAACAGTCATCTAATTATAACTTCAGAAAATAATAATACTAACAGTAAAGGATTTTGCTCACTTAAATGTAGATAACAGTTAAGAGTTGCCTGGGGTCGGGAACTGAAAAACTGTTATCTTTTGTAACTTATCCGTTCTTTCATTTCATCATCTCTTATCAAGTTTATTAATAGTTATAAACACAGAAATTATAAATTTTGTTATTTATAAACGTATAAAAAAACTTAAGGTAATGTAAAAAATGGCCCCAATAAAGGTTTAAAATAATGAATTGAATTTAAAAAAATTTCACAGACTAGATGACATTGTATGGCAAACCACAAATAGCTACACATTGCACAAAATTAAAAAAGTTAAGAAAAATCTGAGATACAAATATTTTTTTTTTCTTTCCCATACTTAAAACCCATAACTCAAGAAAGAATTACTGTCTATGTTTAAAACAATTTTTTCTTAAATATGTTTTGTGGCAAGTGCCTCGTTTGATAATGATTGAAAGCATGATATTTCTCAATGCTGGGCATTTGTACTGCAGTAGTGTAATTTTATCCAGTTCCAGTTTTTTAGTGTTTAAGTATTTTACTAGTAAAATATTACTTGAATGTTTCTTGTGAATAATTTATAATTATGAACTTCGTTTCAATCAATCTGTATATTTGTGCAGCACTGAAAATATATATTTGTATTTCTGTTCTTTTAATATCTAGAAATTATTCACTTTGCTTCTTATAGAAATAAACTGGTCACGTTTCTATTAACATTCAAAAGATTGTCTTTTTTATGTGTTTCCTTAAAGGACTCATTCTCACATTCATTAAACAATATTGAAGTATAAAACCAGGAACCGTTGTAAGCATTCACCACCTCGCCAAATGCAATACAATCCTAGATATTGCAAATAAGATTGTGTTTTGAATTATGTAGCTATGCAGGGATGATTGTGAGCCCAAGTCAAAATTCCAGAAAATTTCTTGAGTTGAAAAAAAAAAGTTTAAATTGAAAAAAATTTAAACAAGTTTATTTTTCATTTTTCTCAATATTTCTTAGTTTACTTAAAATATATTTACAATTTTACACATACCTATACCATTTACACATACCTATGACCTGGAGAAGTAATTAAAATTTACAAATATGTCTTTTTTTTCTTGAGTTTATGATTATAACAACTATTTACTGATAAAAAATGAATATTAATCATGATTATAAGCTTATATAGTATCTCTCTGGCTCTCCCTTACAAACAAATAAAATAAACTGTGTTTAAGTTCCAACTTTGAAAATTTGATTTCCGGAAACTTCTGTGATCAATGATTTTTTTAAACCTCTGGACCTTCAATCTCCGGAAACTTTCGGATCACTGTTAGCGAAAAATCCGGAAATCCGGATTTTTTCCGGAGCACAATCAGCCCTGGCTATGAGACATTAGTTGAAATGTATACTTTGAAAATATCGATAGGTTTTAGTGGTTTTGCTCTCCATGCAACGCAAATGCGGGTTCGTTCCATCTTAAAGTCCTCCACAAAGGCAAATTTCTTCCAATACTTAACCCAGGGGTTTTTTGGATTGGGTTCAAAATTACAAGGCTACGGAGTTGAAATTTGGTGGTAACAAATTCACAATTGGGTCAGCTGTTCAACAAAGGTTAGAAAATACAATGTAAAAAAGTAGATCCGATTTGATTATTGGTTTTTATAGCTTATGTTTTAAATTTTAATGACATTTTTAATTATTATTATAGGAAATGTTCCGTATAAGTACCAAACAGACAAAATAGTGTAACCAAAGTGTACACAACTCGAGTTATTTTATACTTCATTCTTATTTGTAATACCAACAGAATGCCTCAGTGGTGTAATTTTTCATACTTAAAAACTTATGATTGAACATGAATGACTAAGTTGATAAAGTTTTGCATTATAAACCGAAAAATATATTGCTATTAAAAAGGGGTTCTGCTTGCCTATTTACACTTACAAATATATATGAAAAAATAGCTTCATAGACTTTTCAATAATTTTAAACTACTTTTGTAATTGGTTACTGTTCAATAGACAACCAAATTTGCGTAATTGCAAGCCGTAAATTATCTTAATCGCAGTTATAAAAAATGTTTTTAAAAAATTGTATACTTAATGTTAAAAAAATCTACATAAAATTCTGCTGTCATGTGGGAAATGTGGATTAAGAGAAAAAATATCTGTGAAGCTCTAAAAAATTATTTTATAGCGGCATTAAGAAAAGGAATCTGCTTATTGATGGAAATGGTTATGGAGGATTTAGAATATTTCTTGTCACTTCAAACATTGTACGTGGATAAGCATTTTAGAGTAAGAAGGACACTTTCTTTCTCTGTCTTGTTATAAAAGTTGAGCTATACAGTTATAGGCTATAACAGATGAACAGGAAAGGGTGGATGATTATATATATGAATATTATGTTTAATTGCTAAAGGACTATTGAAGAATAGGCTGTGTTAAACAAATAGTTATGATCCAGATCCAGAGGTGTGCGGAGAAGCAATTTAAAGTTTCAATTAGTACAACTTAAAAAACAACTGTTTTTTTGTGCGTTCAAGAGTGTGCAAAAAATTAGATTTCATACAATAAAATTTGGCAGGTTTGTAAAAAACATTGTGAGAAATGTGGAACATTATTTTATTCCATAGTTCCAGAAATGTTAAAATTATAGTATTACACAAATATTGTCAAAGTGTTCACATTTAGCTATTTGGCAATGGAAAAGCTCACACTGCATTTCATTTAGCTTAAAAATTATTGAATTTTAATACGTTTGAATACTTACATTCTTGCATGCTAAAATTATGAAACATAGCAAGGTATAATACACCTTTAACAAGTTTAGGATTTTCATTATCAGAATATATACTATTTATATATTTGCAGAACATTTAAAAAACATTAACATTTTAACAAAGCTACAAAATTTTTTGACACATTAAATAAAATATTTTATTTATTATTTTTTTTAAAAAAAATACTTTGTTTATAGAACAGAAACAAAGATGGCAGTGAAATAGTCCAGATGACTATTGAACTGCAGACCTCAATCAATTGCTTAATTGTGAGTTGAGCAAGTCTATTTAGCAATTGGCGAAGGTCTGAAGTTTAGATAAATTGCACTTTTAATTGCTTTGCCCTGTGGCAGAATTTTTTTTTGTCTTTCTGCGACAAACCTCTCTAGCACTAATATCTCTCTGCAAGATACTTATAATACCGACAAATGTACATGTTACTAATCACTACATGTTACTAATACATTTCTTTTCCCTCCGATGTGTGTGAAAGGAATCTTTTGAAAAATGAAGTGAAAATTTTGTCATATAATATACGTTGTTAAATAATAGTTCTGGAGGGGAAAAAAATTTTATGAAAATTTCAGTAGAAAAGAAAACCACAATTTATCTTACTTCATTATTCTTTATTTTTCATTATTCCTGGCTAAGAATAGAAAAATCATGAACATTTCTTTCCCCTCCGATGCGCAAAAAAGGCAGCTATTCTAATATAAATTTAGAGAAAATTAATAAAAATGTAGCGAATAAAAATTCGAAAATTTCTGTAGAAAAGAAAACCAAATTTGTTTTACTTCAAATTCTTTCTGCAAGAACTCTGTAACCGTGATTCTGCCACGGGGTTGCTTCGTTAAGTAGATTTAAATATATTGCTATGACTACAATAAAAAGTTCTGACAACAACGAGCTAAAATATTTTCACAAAAAATTTGTTACATAAAAACATTTCATAGTTAAAATCTCTTAGAAAATCTTAACCTGTTAAAATACATTTGTAAAACGAAATTCAAAATACCACATTATCATGGGAGTCTTAATTTTGATTTTACCAACTTGCCAATTCCCTCATCCATTATCAGTTCTTCTAATGACCATCTTTGATGAGGTTTACCAATGGAGTGAACTAATATATACCAATTATTTTTATAGTCTTTATCACCTGACATAAATATATCTTTAACTCCAGACAATTTTTTTAATAAATCAGAAAGTTCGTCCATGTGATGTGTGATAACATCTTCGATTTCTTTTGGTATTGAAACTCTTATTGGGTCTCCTTCTTCACAATCATTAGCAGATTCTAACTCATCATCCTTTTCGTTCGATGTTAAGGTATATATATTCCGTGTCACAGCTAATGTGGCGTAGCTTTGCAGAGCAAGAGATTGCAAATTTAACCCTCTAAAGCCATCGCAGCTGGCTGATTGTTCGCAAACACCAATCTCATCTACAACCTCAGCGGCATAAAACTTCATGAAATCCAGTATTAACTTCGTTGGAGAACAGGATGCCTCACACTCGCAGATACCAATCCTTCGAATAGAGCAACATGTTTTTCCAGATAACTCTCTGAACTTATTGAGGATTCTTTTGTGGCAATGGATGCAAAAGCGTTCTTCTGCAGACATTGTCAAAATTAAAGAAGATTTAGTGATCCAGTTCCCAATTATATTCCTCAGTATGAAATAACAGTGACACTCATCAGACCTTATTTGTATAATTCTAGCAAAGCTCTCATTCAGACTTTCATTAGATGCATCAATAAATGAACTTTTAGGTACGATAGGAGATTCTCTAGTTTTTACAACTTTTTCTCTTAAATCACAAAGAATATCTGAAAGAATCCAGGGAAAGCTCAAAACGGATTTGTCAGGGTTTCTATAAGTGACAACGTACCATGCAGATGCCCTCCGATACCTGATTTCCTTCCAGTCCCGTCTGGGTGTGCGGTTGGTGGCACATTCGCTGTCAAAAGATTTTTCAAATTCATATCGATAACGTTTAATGGCATCCTTAATATATGTTTTAGCAACTGAAAGTGCATTGTCACGATCATAACGGTTTTCATTGTAATCATTCATTCGGCCTATGTAACCAGACAGGACTTCTGCTTCATTTCGCAAACCATACTTTTTCAAAATGTTTTTTATCCGTTTAACATATTCTCGTCGATGAATTTCAGCAGATTCTTCATAATTTTCGTATCCAGGATACACCAAGTCTTCATCAAAGGCAATTTCCTGATTGAATATATCCACTTTACTGATGCAAGCCTCTAAAGAGCGTGTAACTCTGTATAGAAGTCCTAAAGCTCTCTTTGATTTATAACTGTTTCTATTGGAGCCTTTTTCCATGAAATCTGGGTACAATTTAGGCTTCTGATTTGGTGTGAGGTATTCTGTTGTGCCAGACTTTGCAAAATCAAGGGCTCTGGGATATTTTTGAGCAATTTCAGAACAAACTTTAGAGAAAATGCCTCTGTTGTGCCAATCAGCCCAAGCAAGATAAGCATTGGCCATCACACCAATATTGTCATTTTGTATATATTTGGATAAAAAGTTAACCATCTCTCTAACCTAAAAAATTTTAGCATTTTAAGTTTTTCATAGATATAAAACAGAAACATTTACTTTTATCTTTTAGAAAAACTTACTAAATAAATAATAAAATTTTTTGGAAAAAAGCATGATTATTTTCTTAAGCCTGACAGTAAGCATTTCTCTTTGAATATACAAGTTACAAATTTTAGCATTCTTGAAAAGTGGGGGGAAGCTTTATGTCCTTAAAATTTGAGTTCGCCGCGGGCTTAAGGTTGTCAACCCAAGTTATGCTAAAAAAACATTGCTAGGAGCATTGAATAGTCTCCAAAAAGTCTCCTTTTCCTGAAAATAGTATCTTTTACAGCCTTTTCAGGCAAAAAAAAGTAGCCATAGTTGCCTCAGGTCGAAAATAGTTGCAAATAGTCGCATTTTAGTCACCTGTGGCAACCCTGATGATTTTTTCCAGCAGTTATTACAGTAGACTTCCAAATAGTTTTCAAAATCCAAATATTTCTAATATGACATTATTAATGCAAGGGAATTTTTAATCATTAATTTAAGTCATTATACTTTTAAAAGCAACACTACACTTGCGACAGTTTCATTGTAAATTCATGTGGTCTAACCAATCATTCTTCAGCAACAATTGCTAGCTAGTTATTAAAATCTTGAAAAGTAAAATAGTATTAGGAAAAGTGCATTTAAGTAATCTCTCTTCAGGGCTGCCATTGGAAGAAAACAAGAATAATAGTAGCTTTAGTTGCATCATATATGAAAAAAAGTCTCCTAAATAGTCTCCAAGATATATAAAATAGGTGCCAACATCATATCCTCCTCTAACATAATTTTAATTATTTGTGCTATAAAAGTATAAAATTCAAATATTATGCAGTTAGATACTCATATTTTATAAAAAAATGTACGTTTATTTGTGGATTTACCAACAATATATAGAATGCTGAAGGAACTGCTGTAGAAAACTTCCAAAATTTTTGAACATTTTAAAAATATCTATTTTTAGTTTTATTCTTTATGAGGCATAAGGCATCAGATATCATATAATAAACAATAGTTGTAATTAAAAAAAAATATTGAAAAAAAAGCTAGAGACTAAAGATTTTAGGCATTATAAAAAATGAAGTAGATATCACCTTTACTTTCATATATGAATTTTTTTAACCTTACTATAAAATAAAAATTTAGTATAAAATAAACAAAATCTGCATTCTAAAAGTACTTGAATAATTTTCAACAATAATATGAAAGGAAAATTATTACATAGGTACAAATAAATTAAAATTAAGAATTTTATGATTGAAAATGAAGTGGGAGAAAACACACAATGTTGTATAAAATGTAAAATTTATTATTTTTTTAACATTTTCTTGGGGTTTTTAGTATAGATATCAATTAAATTTGCTTTCCTTTTATGAACAAGTTTATATCAATTCTAACCGATTCAATTTCATGTTCTCTCTCTGTTACTCATAATTTTTCAGCAGCTTCATGAGTTAAACATGAATTGGCAAGCAGACACAGAAGCTGACGTACTAATAAGAATTCATGTTCTACCGTGTTCTGCTCCTCACACCCCCATTCAAAATGAATGAAATGAAAAACAAGTGCAGTTGCAATACTTGACCTTGAGTCATTCTTTCGCTTTATTTTGCTGTCACTATGCATTTTAAAAGAGGAATAGCAGAAATTAGAGGATTTAAAAAAAAAAAAAAGAAGGATATAATGGGGGGGGAGGAAGAGTGCAGAAATAATAGAAAAAGTAAGGAAAATATGACGTCTGCGGTCCCTCAAAACAAACCGATCCAAAATTTTAATTACTTGTGGACCCTTATTCTGTCACACTACGCATAAAAACAGCGAGTTTTATTTTTATCTGCTACAGAACTTAGGAATTAGGAATTTGAAACTCTAATTTCCTTTCTCGGCTCTAATTTGCAGCTGCTTAGTTTAGACATTTGAAGAAAAGAAATTGAAATATTGCAATTTAATTCATCTATCAAGTTTTTATTTTGTTTACTTTTCCTAACTGAAGCATTTCCAAATTTAAAGCTTATTAAAAAAAATTGCAATCAGAATTCGACAAAACGAATATCACCATTACCTTTTTTCTATTGTAAATAGCTCTAAAAAAATTAACTACCTATTTTGCGTAATCAAAGACAATTCGTTTTTTATTTTGCTACTTCGTTCAAATTAAAAGAGGGGGGGGAAACGTAATCCTCAGAGATATTACATGAGCAGGAGGAGCATTCACGCAGTGTGAATTCCATCAATCTGATTGGTTAAACATGTCTGTCTTGCTTTTGACATCAGTGATGAAGAATAAAGTTTGGATAAAACGAAAACGCGCGGGGGGAAAGAGGGAAACTCAAGTTATTCTTAATTTTAGTCGCTAATTGGCTTAAAAAAGTCGCCAATTTTACGCAACTCATTGCAAATTTAGTTGTTTTTACTCATATTTCTACTATAATAGACGCCCTAGTTGCTATTGCTTGAAAATAGTCGCTTTAGTAGCCTTTTTAGTCGCCAATGGCAGCCCTGTCTCTCTTTGACATACCTGATTGCGGCAATTTTCTGTTTTTTTTTTTTTACAGCAGTTATTGCAACAGATTTCCACATAACTTTTTAAATCAATTATTTAATATGTTATTACAGAATGTGAATTTTCACTTTTTGTTTTAAATTTAAAATACAACGTGTTGAAATAAAAATGCCATATTTTAGCAGATTCACATGATTCTTTCATAGGATTTCCTGTAACTATTAACCTAATAAAATTTTCCTAAACTTACGGTAATAGCTCCGAAGTGTTTCTTTTCTTCATTTGGTGGATAGTTCATTGGCTTACAGTTATCTCGTTGAAATATTAAATCCGGATGCCAAATGATAACGTACTCATCCCCATCCAAATCAGAACCTATAACATTTCAAAAATATATTAGTATTTAAATTTTAAAGAAAATAAAAAACTTTAATATTAAAAAGGAAGTAATTTGAAAATAAAACTAATTTTGCTTTGGTCAAAACTAAAATGGAAGACATAAAACTATTAAAGATGTATTAAAGTCAATTGTCATCTGTTTGCAGTAATAATTTAATTAATGGTCAATATACCTCATCAAAGGTGGAGTAAGCCATATTACCACATCATCCGTTTGCAAGAGAATGAATCTTTATAATGCAAAATTGCAGCCTGCAAGCAGTGTAATGCCACAACAGCATTACGTGTTTGGAAGAAATGGACACAAGACAAAAGCCTCGCAGTGAGGCATGCAACAGCACAACAACACAAGATGAGAAACACCTGCATGTCTGTGACAGACCATACAGCATTCTCTTGTGCAGCACAACATTGGACGTATTTTGTAGTCAAGCTCCACAGTTTGTCGCATTCTGATGCAGTATCAACTGCATACAAGGGTTCCTCTATGCAGGCTTCTTCTCTCTCATAATCATAGATGTCACCGACTTCAAAAGGCTTAGAAATTGTGGCAACAAATTGTTTACTCCAATGAATATTGCTACAATCTGGAGTACAATGATGGAAAAGTACACTTCAGACATTACAGAGGGGAACATCAGCTTTCACCAAGTATTATCCAACGCCATACCACACAAATGCCTAACGTTATGGTGAGAGGAGCAATTTGGTGTAATTGCCGATTCCATAGGGAATTTTTGGCAACTTCAACAGTGATCGCTTCATAAGGGAAATTAAGCAGCCATAGGTTCACTCCATTTTTGATTCGTTATGACTTCTGTATTTCAGCAGGACTCATTCATATTTTATTTTAAAACCTTCGTCAACGAAGGTTTGGAGTCAAAATAAACCCCGAGAAATTTGACTTTCTCCGTGAGTTTCAATTTATGGTCCAGGTAGTATACCTAGATCAAGATGCCTTTTTTGTGTGAAGGCTACATAGCTTATCTTAGATGGATTGACAGATAAATCTGATTTAGAACACCATCTAGCTACTTTTAGAAGTGCATTATTCATGATATCAGAGATTGTTTTACCATGTTTACCTCTGACAACAATGACACCGTCATCAGCGTACCCGATACAGGGTATGCCAAGATCAGTTAACCGAACTAACAAGAAGTCCATAACCATACACCATAGGATAGGGGACAAAACCCCTGCCTGGGGGCACCCTGCGATTGCATGCACTTTCATGCTTGCACCCAATAAAGAGGAACAAATATACCTAGAGGATAGCAAATTAGCTATCCACCTGGTAATTATTGAGTTTATGCCTCTGTTCCTAAGTGCATTGATGATAGGCTCAAGAGGGACTTCATCAAATGCACCTTCAATATCAATGAACTTATTTGTGATTGATTTCTTGATAAACAGGGGTCACTCGGCTGGCTGGATTACAACTGCCGTTCTCATGAACAAGCGTCCAACACCCTACGAAGCAGTCTATTCTGGCCCCATACTCATGCATATTGTTCCAAGACAGCAGAAGTCTTCTTCATTGTACATCAGATTTTGCTTCTTCCCTTCTTTGACTTGTTTATTCTTCTAATATGTCGCCCATTGACCATCTAAGGATTGCATTGCCTAGAGACTCAATCGTAGAGCAGGTGGGGCGCACGGTAAGAATGAAGCTTGACATCAAGTCAAATCCATATGAAATGCAATTTCTCAGGATTACATTCAAAACCTGTATGATTCAATTAACTTACGTGTAACGGGCTTTTATCACTTAGCGTGGTGGACACATAAAACATTGATTTCAGACTTTCTTTTGTTTTGTAAATTTGATCGCTTATTTGTACCGTTATCAATAATATCTTGAATAAATTTCATCAATTTCTTCACATTGTTGTCAAACATTAGTGCATTTTGTGTCTTTATTCCAATTCATTTATGTTAAAAGAGGTCAAAATCACAGTTAGCAATAAAAAGGCAATAAATTTTGCTATTATAATTAAAGAAACAATTATAACTAGCATTGAATCTGACATAGAGCTGCGATTGAAATTTGAGAACTCTAACTGTTCAAGAAGTTCTCTTAACTTTTATTGATGGCAAATTATACAAGTCAATATAAATTCTTTCTGTTGCAGTTAGGATACAATTTAAAGATATATTGTTATCAAGTAAAGAGCTTAGCAACATTTAAACGCTCTTACTGGTTGGACAGTGGTTGAAATCTTGATTGATAATAAATTATATTAGGCTATAATATAAGGATTAATTTTCTTTCTAGTTGTAATGAATAATATTCCCTCAAAGCTGTGTGTATGCCTAGCCATGCTCAATATTGTGAAAAACTGGGCACTAACTTTTGAAATCCACAAATACATTTTTTCATTAATATTAAAAAGGCAATGCTATAAATAATTTATAATTTTTTTTAAAAAAATGAGAAAACAAGTTTTTAAGATACTTTTAAAATGTGTGCTTGCTTACTATATTTGTTGCATTTTTATATGTTTTCCAATTTGATTTCTAAGAAAAATGTAGCTCATTGTAGACGATGTAAAAATTGAATATTCAGGCCTGTTAGGATTATTCTCGACTGTTAAAACTATTATAAGTATCTTTTTTTGGGTAGAGGGGGAATATTAATATAAATTTTATGTGATTTTTAATTTAGAAAATATTTTATTATATAAATACCAGCTTGTCCTTTTTGTAAAAAAAAATTCATTTTGAAATGTTTATTTTCTAATAAATTTCAGTTAAAACTATAGAAAAAAGCTTTTAAGTTGTTTATCAAATTAATCATTTTTTGCTTGTTTGCTTTTTTTGAAAAAGAAATATGCACAGAGGTTGCCTTTTAGCATGCCTTCAATTACTTTTATAAGCTGCAAATCTTTCTCTTACTTCCATAATGAGAGAGAATGCATTTTAAATATACTCATAAAACAGTACGAGAGGATAATTTAAAAATTTTTGAGCATGAAATTCAGTTATTACATAATATTACACATTTTGAGAAATATTTTTGAAGTAAATGCCCTTTCAAAACTCAAAGTGACCTTTTCAGAGAGGCTCCTTTTTATTTTTGCGGAGAATTCAGAGAAAGCGTAAAATTCATTCTTACAGCAAATTACAATAGATTTTTTTTGTATTATGTTTATTGTAATTAAAGTTAGATTTAAGCCAAACGTGGTTGGTGGCATTTCAACTTCATTATTTATTTCTGGGAAAACTAAAGAAAAGGTGAGACAAATATTATTTTTAAATTATAACTTTAAGACAAAATCGAGTAGTCTTTATTAATAATATTTTCTACTATAAATTGCCTGAAATGCCTTTTCTATTATAAATTGCCTTTCATTTTGACTAAAAAGTTCCACTTACAAATATCAGTCTGTAAACTTAGTAATAAATATTAAATATGTAACGTGTATATTGAAAACAATGTCCTAGTCTAATAATCATTCATCTCGAGTTGCATTTAATAACATGAAGAATGATGAAAAAGAGAATAATAATTGTCAGTTACAAACCAGCCATCTCATCAGGATGTGGTCGAGGTCCGTGAGCAGGAAAGACAATGCAATCTTTTATGTGATGCAATTCTGGCACATCAACAGCTTCTAGCTTTCTAACATCTCCAGGATGCATACAAGGATTTTTAGTGACCACAATAGTTTCTAAGAAAGCCAAAGAGGCAATTTTATTAAATGAACATTAAAGAACACATATTTATCTGTCTTGTTCTTTTTGAAGGGAAATTAATGTTAACAAAAATGAAAATAGAAATTTTATGCAAAATAAAACAGTTATTTAAATTATATTTTTAATAATAACTACAGAGTATTATTTTGAATTAACAGAGTGAGAAAAAGACAATTGAAATGAAAAAAGTCTGGACAGAGCAAAATTTTCAGCTATTAGTGATACTTATAAATTAAACTTTTTTTTAATATTCAAACTTACTTTATGGGTAAATTTATAGGGCATCTTTGTGCTATTTTGGTATTACTGAAAATAAAGTACTACAGCATAAAACATCAAGCCATTCCTTATTTTCAGAGAAGCATAAAAAAAAATGATAAGCTTGAAAACAGATATATCTTAAAAACATGTCATAATTCTTCATTAGAAAACAAATATGCTTTTAAAAAAACTAGAATTTAGAGTCTCATAATTATCTATAGTAATAAAATAAAGAGTTTGTATGCGTATGGGTCTCTCTTTTATGACGAGAGAACTGTTAGTGAAATTCGGACATCAGCTGCTAGGGGAAGCTTTAGCCGACAATCCTTGAATTTGTTCACAATTTTAAATTGATTATTTTGTTAGAGCCGCTTAAAAAATAGAATTGTTTTATTAGTTAAGCATCGGCCATTGTTTTAAATTAAAGTAAAAGTTTTATTTTAACAAACATAACAAGAAGTTTTATTTTAACAAACATAAGAGCAGTGATGTTTGCTAGTTTATGGCTGTATTTGTTTAAAAAAAGGAGTAAATTGCAGGTTCTTCTGAATATTTAATTATTTTTCATATGTTATGTCAGATAAACTTAATTAAAAAATTTAACTGGGTAGCATAGGCGATCAACGCCATTAAATTAGAATTTCTAAAGTTAAATGAAACCATGTGCTTATTTTTTTAATACTTATGCTTTTAAAAAATGTTTCAAAAATAATTTAAGCTGCACAATAGTTGAAAGAATAAAATATAAGTTAAGTACTAAAAAGAAAAATTTAAAAATATAATAATAATAAATAACATAATAAAAAGCAAAATTAAAGAAATGTTACAAATCCCTTTTGGAGAAAATGAAAAAATTATCATATTTTTGATACCAATGAAGCTTAATTAATTTTGGAAATAAGTACTAATTGAAATGAAAAAGAGCTATATACTAAAAAGCAAAATTAAAGGAAAAAACCGTAGTAATTTGGTTAGGAGAAACAAGTGCATAATTAAATTTGGTAATTGTTTTTAATAGAAATAAAAAGAACAAAATAAATGAAGAAATGGTACTAATTAAGTTATATAGAATGCATTACTTTAGTCAAATTGTAATATAGAAAAATAAGAAATATAGGCAGAATATTTAGCAGGCAGAAAATATTTCTTCTTCCAAAATGAGCAAAGTCAATTATTATTAAACAGAAGTATGCTTTTTTGTTCAAAATTTAGTTGATAGTTATGAAAACAAATTAAGTTTAAAATCATATGAAAGAAAATCACAGTAAACAAAAGTGAGAATTAGAAGATAAAAAAAAAACAATAATAAAGCAGTAATATGATACATTTTTTATGTTAATTGACACATAGAATTTCTTTGATTTAGATAGCAACTTATTCAAGGTATATATTATAGGCTTTATAGGTCAATCAAACTATCTAGAAAATCAATAAAATTGATCATGTTTTTCGTTTCAAAATTAAATTTAAATTTAATCATCTATTATTGATGTCACAAAAAATACAAACCATCAGCCAGAAAATATTTATTCTGTTGAAATGAGTAAAACTGAAGAATAATAAAGCATTGAACATTTAAGGAAAATAAGGGTTGATGAAATGCGATCGCCTAGTCTCCTCTAGCAAGGAGACTAGGTTGAGAATTGACATTTGAATTGAAAGAATTTTGTTTTAATTAAAACATATTATAAAATATAAGGCAACCTGAAAGCTATGTACAAAAGCTCTATAAAAGTTTTGATTAAATTCGAACGGTTTTAAAAAAGTTTGTTTTAGTTCACTGCCACTAGGTAAAATATTTCAAATAAACTTCAGATGCTGGAAGGTATGGAGTAGTAACAGTTTTGATTTAAAAACATCATGATTTTAAAGCAATGACCACAAAAAAATAGGTTTAAAAGACAATGTGATTTTGTAACAAAATTAGCCAAATCTTAAGTGTGCAACAAAGAGTTCTTATTCAAATGTGCAATTTGAATTAATTTCTGCTGCAGTAAGTAGGATGACAAAAGTTATCAGGATTTTTTAAAAAAAACTATGCAATACTCTGCAATTTTTAATTTCTGAAAAAGCATATGGATTTCAGATGAAATCAAAGCAAAATTGAGCCTGTCAAAAGATTATCACGTAAATGCACGATTTGAAATTACTGTGAAATGCTCATACTCATTTAACAAAAAAATAAGAATTTTTTTTTTTATTCATAGCAATGGTATAATTATCATGCAAAGTCCGTGATTTAGAAATTTCCCATGAAAATTCTTTGGGTCCTGTGGTCTTGAAAATTTTGGCAAAGTTGCATTCCAATTTAAAATTTTTGAAAAAAAAAAAAAAAAACCCCTGCTATAAAAGAATTTATTATGTGAAATCACGAATTCTCGGATAATATACATACATAACTATAAAAAAAATAACACTTTGAAATTACTCAGATTATTATTTTCATATACTTACAATAAAAAAAAAATTCATAATATTTTATTATGTTGTAGTAAGTAATTCATTCATTTGTAATAAGCATTCCATTTGATTTTCATGCATGGATATATTCAATAAAATTTCAAATTTGGCAGAAAAAATGAAAAGAAAAACTAGAGCTGTGGGGGGTGTTAATATTTTTACTGGCTTTTTTAGATTTTTGCAGCCTTCTTTACTTTTTTAGATTTTTGGAGCCCTGAAAAGAAGCATTTCTCTTTTAATAAGTAGTTGATACAAACACATCAGCTTGACATATGTAACATAATTGCTGTACAAAAATGGAAATTTAAAATTTTACAAAAGTAGTTAAATCAATATTTTTTAAATTAATAACCATAACTTTTTATTTAGATTGCAACACTTTGAAAAGCAGAAGCTATGAATGAAAAATCTACCAAAAAAAGTAATGTTTGTCTTTTTAAAATCAATCATAAGCACCAAAACAACATAATAAAATAAAAAATGCCTTTATTACTAGCTTCAAATTGATCTATGCAAAGTAAATCAATCAATGTGATTTCAATTACATTTTTAGTCCCTTTCTTGCTAACTGCATATTTCACAACTAAATTTTATATGATTTCTAAGTGCTACAGCATCCATGGTAGCTATAAGAAAAAAAAGCACTTACTTAACTTATTAAATATATATAAACTTTCTAGCACATTAAAGGACACAATAGGTTTTGTAATTAATAATGTAAAAAATAATTTAAGTTAAAATTATTTTTTTAAAAGATGACTAATTTAATTCCTTAATTTCTGTTTATATTTCTTAGAAAAAATTACAATCAATTAGACAGATCTACAGCTTAAAATTTCTGACATTAATTTTTATTAATTGGTAAAAGATTTTTTGTATTACATTGAAGTGATAATGAGATTTTAGGATGAAAGATTTAGTTCCATATAAAATATTTGTAATGGTAATTTAGAGAATTAAGTGCTATTTACCAGTCAGCACATGAGTAGGTGAGTTCTGATTGCCAATTTCCTCAGAATATTGTACAAATACTTCACCATAATTCAGAGTACCAGTTTCATCAATAACTCCCAACATATTTCTTCCAAACTTGGGTGGAATAAAAATTCTAGCTTTCGAACGCAGTTGATCTAAAAAAAAGTACATAAGTAATAAAAATAATTATTTTTACAGAAAAAGAAAGCTTAATCCTTATTCTGTTTTCATCATCATCTATTATTATTATTCTATATTAGTTCCAAATTCGTCAGTATTTTTTCCTGTTGCTTAAAAGTTTAAAAAGCATTTCTATTTCATTACTTAATTATTAAATTAAGTTAACTAAATTTTATCTAGTTATTATTTTCGGTTGATTAAGTTTTTATTACATTATCGCAATAAATAAGTTAACTTAATATTAATTAACTAAGTTTCGTTAATTAATTTAAAAATTATTATTTACTTAAATTTTAATCTGTTAAATTCATTATTAATGAAGATTGTTTATTCGAAAAAATTTATATCAGAAGGCTACTTAAAGTTGATAATTAAGAATGTTAAAGGCCTGCCAGTGACTAAGACAATGGCGTTTAAACCAGCGATAAAATCAGAGAAATAAAATTATCTTTGCTATTTCCGAAAGAAAATTAAGCCAATTTTAAATTGGTCCTCATGATCAGTAAAATTTCACGAGATTTTTCAGTTCGATTTCAGAGGAGGGAAAATGAAGTCTGAAATTGTGAATCTCTTGCAAACAGGCAGCAGAGTTGCACTGTGAACTACACTGTATAGTAAAAAATACATAGCAGAAAAATTATCTTTAATATCACAATTTTTACATTGGATTAATAATGCACGCCTTGGTTATACATACATTTCATTTTTGATAATAAAAACAATTAAAGATTTAATAATAATAATAAGATTTAATAAAACTAATTTACATGCATATAAAGAAATGTTTTAGAAATAAAAAACAATTTGTAAACTGAAACAAAGTATAAAATTATTTAAAAAAAATACATTGCTACTTTTTTAAATTAAAAACTAAACATGGATTGACTAGAGGCCGAATTCTAAAAAATTAAATTTCGGTATTTTTTAATTACTGTTTACAAAGGACTTCATAAGAAAAAGTATTTTTTTTTAAAATAAAGATTGGGGGAAACAAATTTAATATAATGAAGTAGTTAGTTATTGAAATGCAAATTACAACAGTTAAATAGTTCGGTTTCAAAAGGAATGCTAAAATCACAACCAAATCAACAAAACAAAAAAAACTCTTATTAATATGTCAATATTTTTCCTTAATAGAATGCCTTTAGAACAAACCTAAATGTTTAGCGATCGCAAAAATATTAAAGTCTAAACAAAAATAATTTATAAGAAACAATGTGAATTTGTATTTTAAAAAAACCAAAAGGTGCAAAAATAAAAAGGTTAAATCCCATTCCACATTCTGAAGCTGGCTCCAAACAAAACCTCAATTTCTAATTTAATTCGTTCAAGGCCACTCAATATCACAAAACTGATATCTTCCAGTGTTCAGAGCTAGAGAAAACTAATAACTTATAACACCAGCAGCCTAGATCAAAGTTCTAATGTTTCAGACAGAAAAAAGAAAACACTACACGCCTGTGTGCCGAAGTATGCACCAAACCACTATTTTGCAATATATGTCACAACGCCCTACAGTTAAATGTTTTACATTGCATAAAGTTTAAATAAAATTAACTTTGAGTCTGAACGCAATACTCACCAATAGCAACTGTATATACAGAAAGTAAAAGGCGGCGAAAAAAAGGTTCCTTCGTAAGACAGATGCCAGACTTTAACAGCTTCTTATAAGGAAAATCCAGGCCTGTTCTGTTAGCTAGTAATATATGACTTTTTCTCTCGTAAATGAGAGAATCGGTCAAGTCCATGACCATTTCTTTTTGAAGCTTTAGAAAAACATTAGCTGAAATTCCAAGCTGCTCCAGAAGTGAAATTAAAGGCCGGTTCAGGAAAAGAGCTCCTAATAATGAGAGGAAAAGATTTTAGAAACAATTTTATTGACACTTTTCGAACATATTTTCAAAGTAAATATTTCTTAAAATATGCAATTTTATTATTGTGGCAGGAGCTGTTATAGTTACTTAAATATAGTTTAAATACTATACATTGTTAAAATGATTTTTAAAATACAGTAGAGCGCCGATTATTCGAACTGCTCGGGACTGAATATGGTTCGGATAATGAAAAGTTCGGATAATTGGAAAGTTGTTTAAAATCTAGTTTAAATGATTATTATTTATGCACTAACTTCCTTTCACACTTTTTCCAGGTTTAGGACTGGCAGTACTATCTAAAATAGCTCTGTTTAAAAATTGCTTTTTTTTTTAATTTTTAAATATTTTGTATTTATTTTTTTTAACTTTTTTTTTTCATTTTGAATTTTTTTTAATCATATTTCAGCTTTTATAATTTTTTTTTTGTCAATTACTGATTTTACCACATTTTTCTTTATTTTCCATTGCAAAAGAAATCCAGCAAAGACTTTTGTTTCAAAGAAGATGCTTTTTTTTTTTGAGCAGCCGTATCCCTTATTCTTCTTAAATAAATCAACTGAACTGGATCAACATCATTTTGACGTTCTAGCCAATTCATTGCAATATCTAATGAATTCCATGGTTCTATATGAGAAGGTCCACTATCTTGAACTTGATCACCTACTTCTTCGTCTGTGGAGTTTCAATTTTCTTTCAAAACTCCAGCAACAATTTCATCTTCATTTAAAATTTGAAATCCTCAGACGCTGTCAGTGTCTCGACACCTGTCTTCTATTTATTCTGCTGCATAACCTGGCATCTTTTCTGCCAGAAGATCTACTGGTTCAAAAATTTAGAAAAATTGTTGATAAAGTGAAAAATATTCTAAACTTTAAAAAAAAAAAAAAAAAAAAATTCAGACATAGTTTGGATAATAAGAGTTCGGATAATCGGCGCTCTACTGTATATATAAATTTGTAAATGCTTAAAATATAAAGTTATTTTTTCTCGCAAAAAAATATTAATATTTTATGTTATTTAGAATATTAATAACATTAGAATAAACAAAATATTACATATTCATTTAGAAAAGCTTTTTTTTCTTTGATGCTTCTGTTACTTTAAATTAGTAACATGTATATTTGTTATTTTTAAAAGTATCATGCAGAATCAAAGCGGTATGTTGCAGAAAGACCGAAAAAATTCTGCCACAGGGTAAAGAAGCACTGAGGGACTTCGAGCTTCTGTGCTGCTTAGCATTAACTTTAGACTCTAGAATACCTCAAACACAATAGTCTAAATTATTGAGATCTGGTGAAGAAGGGGGCAATCTTTTTGCTTAATACATTTCGGACAATTGACATGAAACCAAGCCTGTGTTGCTTTGGGTTGGTGTGAAAATGCAGAATCTAGCTGAAATATCCATTCCTTTTTAGGATACAATCTGTCAGCATGTAGCAATAAATGTGTAGCAATACTTCCTTTTTGTAATATTTAGCATGGAGTTTTACCTCTTCATTGATGAATTTCAGAGGAAATTTTCTATTATTTGACACTGCAGCCCAAACCATTACAGAATTCTTGTTCTGAAAGCCTTGTACAGTTCTTACACTTTCAGGTATATCCTCTAAGGTTGCTGAATATACAACATTATTTTTATCATTATAACTGTTTTGTGTAAAATATTTTTTATCAGAAACAATTATTCTGTCAACATTTCTGTTACCGTGCCGGTTCAGAAATTTCTTACATCTTTGTAACCTTTTTAATTTTTTTGCAGTTATCAAGCCTTGAACTTTTTTGTGATAAGGGCGAAAACCCAGATCTTCATTCAATATAACTGACATAGTTCTTCAACTCACCTTCTCCTCAGCAGCTACTTTATTAGCAGAGCACCCTGGATTTCTTCGTATCTTTTCATGAATTCTTTTAATGTCCTTTTTTGTACAAACTGAACCTGAATGATCAGACCTGGGTCCTTGAGAGCTATTAGTATCCAAAAATCAATTTATAGTTCTATATATATATTTTCTATTAAACCTAAGAGATTTTAATTGCTTAAAGATTATAGTAGGATTCAGATTCCACTACCACGCATCTGAATGACCCCTGATCTGTGGGTCAGAGGGTGAGGGACACGGGAAATGTAGTCCTCCTATCATAAGGGAGGAAAGAGTGAGAAGTGAAGGATACTTTTGTGAGGAAGGATTTTCAGTATGGACTTGATGCGGATAGAGTATAGGCGAAGAAGAGAGCAATTGGGCTCCAGATATTGATTTGTTTCTATTTGGTTCAGCATATGTATATTTGTAATTAATTTTAAGCATTAAATAACAAAACATTTTAGATTGTTTTTGTTTTTACAAGCCTCTGTTTTTAATTCGTGTGTAGATCTAATCAGGGGTCATTTGCAGTATCATGAAAGGTTAGTGTGGTCAAGTCATGAAATTTTCTATTTCATTGCTACTTAAGTAAATAAAAGCAAGTTAAGTCCATATGGAACTTAGTTCAGAACAATCATATTATATAATTTAGCTAATTTGTGGGAATTTTTTAAAAATAATATTTTATTTTATTTCATATTTTTAAAAGGTTTGTTTTGTTCAGACTTTATTCTGGACATCCATAAAATTTCTTAATCACTGCTTATGAAAAATTAAGTAGAGTCAAAATAAAAATAATTTAAACCTGTAAAATAAATTCTTAAATGTATTTATAAAAATGTTTTTTTAATTATCTTTAGCCATATCATTAATAATTTATATTTAAAAATTGAACTATAATTCAAGTAGGTATGTGTAAGTATGTTTCAAATATAAATGATCACATTAAAAATTTATTTAGTAGGAAAATTATCAATTAAATGGAAATGAGTCTTGGTTAACAATGTTTAATTGAAAATGTCAGTGTTGCTATTTTTTCTTCTTTTTCAATTACATCACTGCATGATCAAACCAAATCTGACTATCAACTATTTTAAAACTCATTTTTTTATAATCCTATTTATAAAAATACAAACTTAGACTCCCAAGTGGTCCTAATCAGCACACAAATAGTAGCTGAAGAGTTGTTTTACATAAGAATGTGGTAGCTCAGGCTGGATATTGAAAATATTACCATATTTGGTATACATTTTTTAAATCAGGTACAACTTTAATATATGAATATCAGAGCAAAGGCTTATTTAAAACAAGATATAAAATGCTTACTTGGAGCACTTATCTTCACAATTTCCAGCATATTCGAACTTTCACAAAAGAACTTTTCCATACTTGGACGCGTTGCAAGTTTACGTCCATCCAAATCTGGATTTTCAGTAACCATTCCTTTGCATCCTTTGAATCGTATTTGATAAGCAGATGGGTTGTAAGTAGGAATTTCCAAAATATTTAGTGCCACTTTATCACGGAATGCTTTCCGAATCTTAAAAAAATGAGCAAGAAAGAGACATTAGTCTAAAATGATTTTAAATATGTTAAAACAGTAGAAAAATATATTACACAGGTATTTATAAGTAAATTAAATCTTATATAGGTGTTTAGATTAAGGTAAAATGTAATACAGATGTGCATTAAAATTAATTCACAATGCTAGGGATTCAATTTTTAGTCTAGTATCAACTTTTAAAATTCCTTAATTTATAAACAGAATATATGCACAATTACCACACAATAAAATAGATTGAAATAGAATAATGTTAAACAGGATTTCAAAATCTTTATTGTGAGCAATTAACTAAAAATTGCTTTAAGGATCACTTACTATTATAGGTAAAAATGTAAAAATTTTTTTAACATTAATAAGAAGGGGATATTTACATCTATATAGTGCCAAAGTTTACATACCCTAATACTGAAAATTAACTAAAACCTGTAAACTAAAAGAATTTACATGTATATTTTTATAAGTTAGAACGATGAAAGTTTTAACATGGAACACAAGACCAAAATAAAGGTAACCAAAATCGAAAGAAAAGCTTACCTCTTCAGCCAGTTTAGTTGAAATCATACCAACTCCATCAGAAAAAACATATTTCTCATTTTTTATCTCTTCAACATGTATTACTTCCTTAACATCTAACTCTATTTGTACAGCTTCGTCAGAAGTAGAAAAACATTGACCTAAGCGAGCCATATATTTTGCAACACTTTTTATGTGAGAAAAATCTCCCATCCATTTTCTGATACTCTCGGTAGTGTTTCCATTGCAATCATTGGCAAATATATACAAACCATGTTCTCTAAGTTGACTATTCGATGCTGCTAGAACATTATAGTGTCTAGGCCCAATTCTAACACCTTCAATCAGCCGTCCTGTGAATCGTTCCATGAATTTGTCTTTTTGAGTATGATACTGAACAGCAAAAGTTAGTTTTGAAAAATCATCATCTTGAACAGAAACACGCAATATATTTTCTGAACCAAATTCTCGGATAACACGATTATCAAAATGTTCCATTGGCTGAAGGCATATTATACGCGAGGGCATCATAATAAGACGGCGCACAAGGCACATTCCATCAGGTAAATCTATTTTTGCCGGATTTCGTCGATAATGTTCATAAAGCTTTTTAAAAGCCTCTTCAAACACAAAAATATCTTGCCTGGTAATAATGTCACTAATGTGATACAAGGTATTGACAAGAGCATCTTTGTGCTTAACAGTCTTTTGTATTTCCTTCTTTATAGATTCCCAGTGATCTTTTACAGATCTTTCATGAGTTATATATTTAAGTATTACTTGATCTCTAACTTCCAAAGATCTTCCCAACATAACCTCCCAAGCATACTGACAATTAAATTTAATATCAGAGGCGACATTTTTATCAGACACATCTTGAAAAAACTGTTGATCAAAAGGGAAGATATCAAATTTGTATGGTAATTTAGCTCTAGGCACATGAACTCTTTGAACACATGAAAAGTAAAAAGAAGTGTTAGAACTACAACGTTGGATAAGCCGTTCAACTATACCAAAAGCTCTGGTTTTAGGAATGGCTACTTTAAAAACTGGACACCTTCCAACCTTATCGATTTCACAGAGGGAATTATTGCAAGAACAACCAAAAGTCAATGATCGTTCCCACTTTCTCTCCTGGTATTCTTGATCACTTGCTAAGAACTGTTGCCGGTTGCCACTTTTAATTTCATCAACTTCCTTGTCATCTTTGTCGTCCTTTTTCTCCTTATAAATTAGGGGAATATGTTTCATAACAAAATACAATTGTAGGGACTCACTGTCTGGGTCATCATTTATAATTACACGCATCAAAGCATGATACACAATTCGGAACTTATATGTTAAAAACTTATTTTGACACCTTTCTTTATGGCATAGGCACAAATAGATAATGAAGTATCGCTGATTATGAAAAAATGAGCCCATCAACTCTTTTTCAATGTTTTTAGCTTCATAGTGATAATGTTGCATAAATGTTTGTGTATTGGGAGTTGTTCCAAAAGCTATTTCTTTAACATCTACATCACTGTGGAACTGCTTTCCCTTATTTTTAAGCACAGAACGATCTGCCAATCGCAACCATAAGTTGAACAGCGCATTCTTTTCGCTGTCACACCAGTTTTTTACAATGCTTTTGAACTGATCTCCACAATGGAAGCCAGGTTTCTTCTTATACTCTAATAGGACTTCCAGCTCCATTAAACCTGCTTTATATATAAGATCAACATCAATGTTTTTTGATTGGCGGCCTACGTCAACAGTGCATGCCAAATTTTTTTCTGAATTATATCTTTCAAAAAATTTTTTAGCCTCAGATCTCACAAAAGTTAAATCAACATCTACTTTGCGAAAAACTATCAATAATTTTAAATGTGCCATTTCAAAAATCCTGAGAACTCTGTCCAATTTTAATTCTATTTATCATTACAACAGTCCTAAAAAAAACAAAAACATTTAAGTAATAATTGAAATAAGATTTAAAAAAAACTAGTTAACTCTCAAAATGCAATAATTTAACAGTATATCATTATCCTTTTCAGTACTTTTGAACTACTCTACAACATTCAACAACTTCTTTTATTTGGATCATTCATATTGTGGAGAAAAAAATTTGGAAAAAAAAAATATGATACGATCAGACATGAAAAAACTAAGAAAATGAAAATTTTCATGTTTTACAAAAAAATACATGGGTAACAAAACGATATTATTAAACATTAGATAGATGCAATATAACATTGCATTGCTTGAAAACATTCAATTTCTGAATCCTATCTACAAATACTGGAGTCTATGTTATATAAGATAAAATAATGTTCGATCAAACATTAAAACTTTAATGTATACTTTTAGTCTGGCACCTCATATCATTAATATATAAGGATTTATTTATGAAAGAAAACAAAGTAAAATATTCCACAAAATATTTTTTTTTTACCAATGTAATTTCATGTATCTAATTTTACAACTAATTAGTATCTCTAATTAGTTAAAAAGAACAATTTAAACATTTCAACATTTAAAATATCAGTACCCTATTCTCATATGGCAAAGATAGCATAATGATTCTGATTTTTTCCTCAAAATTTTTTTTAATTCTAACATGATATATAACTCTTAATAATAAAATGAAGGTTGTGCATACCTTGTGCTGTAAATACTAAATAATAAGGAAATACTAAAATATACTAAATAATAAAGAAAATACTAAATAATAAGAAATAAATAATTGGCTTGGATTTTTAAATAAATTAATTCCAATTATATTTTAGGTTTAATAATTTCAAATTCAGTGTTTTCAATATAAAATTTTTACTTTTTTTACTAATTTTTGCTTCTGCGTTAACAGTAACATTTCGAGGATTTATGTTAGTAACTTTACTTTTTATTTCATGTATGAGTGTGGCATTACTGAGCAGAATTGTTGTGATTAGTGTCCTCGAGAGTGATTTGTCTTTGCTCTGTACGTTAACGTGGGGCAGTTGCCACGGGCCAACCATCAGAGGGGGCTCCTAAATCGAATGGAAAGTTTATTTTTGGTTTCCTTCTTTAATGAACTTTTTTTTAAAAACAAAATATCAGTACAGTGTATGAACACAAAAATCTATATTTCGTAAATCCACGACTTTCTAGTGCGGAATTAAGCTAAATGTTCACAATTACGATGGAGAAATTTGGCCAATCAAAAGTTCATATTTTTACATAAGCAAAATGCAATATGTTTACAAAAATACAATTTTCTGATTGACTTAAGTGAGCCATCATAATTGCAAAAATTTAGCTGAATTCCCCCCTAATATCAGCAATGTGACCTAATGTCAGTAATGTCATAAGAAAATTTTGCAGCTAGATGACAAAATTAACAATCAGAAATCTGGATTCGGCAAAATGGACATTGTCAGAAAATCAGAAAAATGAACAGAACAATATTTCGTCTGACCATTGGAGGGCGGTACTTTATAGCTATTTTAGGTTCTAGTCAATTCTTCTAGACAATTTCTTGTTATATATGTATAATGTTTGTGCAAATTTAATTTCTAGAAAAAACATAATAATTATTAATTTTTTTTGGTTTTGAAATTTAAATTTTATGCACATTTTTTGTCAGAGATTGTTAGTTTAGTGCCTAGTAGCTGTAAATAATCATAGAATTAATAAAAACTTCAGATTTGCATACTGAAAATTAATTTTACAAAATAAATTGATATAAATTTAAAAAATATTTAATGCTTTCCTGGTTTCACACCCTAAAAAACCTGTATGTTTTTTGGTTTTTGTTTCAGATTCTTTGTTAGATAAAATTTCGGATACTGAAAAATTGCATATGTTCAGTAAAAAAGTGGAGAAATATCACAGAAATAAGTTTATAATTTCGTTATATTTAAATTATTACAAAAATTACAATTTAAAAATCTAAAGAATAATTTTATTTTAACTTTAAATAAAGCTAATTTTATTTGATGGAAATAAATAATGATCTGTATTTAAAAATTGAGTAAGAAAATTTTTTTTTTTTGAAGTTAAAATTTCCATTCTATTCAAATGAAAATATAACTTTACAGCTACCATGTTGTTATTTTTATTATACAACTTCATAACATGATGTGAATAATGTATGATAATTTTGAAGTTATAAATGACTAGAGTAATTACTAAACTAATTAGAGTAATTAATGAAATGTCTAATAAACTAACATATTCAATTGAAATTTTTGATAAAATTGGCTCATTTAAAAAAAAACTAAATAAAAAATAGGAATACATTCAGTTCAACACTTGAAAATAATAAATAACTAGAAATTTATAAGAAAACTCTTCGTACAGAGAGAAAATATTGATAAAAGTTTAGCCACTCCACTCGTGTATTATTTTATAGTTACATTAGAACTTTTTATTCAGAAAAATCAGCTGACAGAAAACAGAATTTTAGTACAAGAAAGAAAAAATTAGATCGTAGCAGAACTTGATTTTTTTATTTAGTATTTCTGTATTGCTCAGTAAATAATGCATGTAATCACCTGAATCTATTGTTCTCTGTTTTATTGCTTCATAACAGTACAGAAAATTAAATAAAATTATGAGGCTGTATTATGCAACCATCATCCAAATCTTCCTCTTGCTTATTCCAAAAATGAAATGTGATACAAGATAATGACAGAAATTATAACATTTATCATTATTTAACATCAAAACCAATGCAAAATAAGACTATTGCAAATGCGAGATATTATGCTGTATAGAATGTAACGTAAGATAATATGTAGAAAACAGTGACTATCTGTATCATTCTAATATTCAAAAGTTGTGCAAAATAATGTTACATTTTCTATTATTTGTGATGTTAATCTAATGTTTTACTTGGGTATTTATTATTCTATTTAGATTTTGCTTTCCTTTTCACTATTTCAAAATATCTTTAAATTTTTACTTACAACTGGCATAACAGACACACCAAAATAACAGAGTCCTGTAAGCATAAATTTAAAAACATGGCAACTAATCTTATTCATTGTTTTTTTATACCTTATTAAATTATTCAAATTCATTATTTTTATTATAAAAATAGACATGAACAAATCATATTGCCTATTTTAATCATTTGATTTAAATCATTGAATTCATCGGGTAATTATGAGTCATTTTATAAAGATAAATCACTTGTCCTAAACAAAACAGTAACAGTTTTGCCATAATGAGAGAGAAGGGCAAATATAACTAAGTTAATACCATTGTTACACTTGTCAAAAAGATTTTACAAGCTTAAATCACTAAAAACCTATAATGAACATCTCAAATAGTACAAAATAAATTATTGAATTAAACTGGTTGCTCAGAGAAAACTGGATATAAATCAGTTGGAACAGAGATTTCCTTATTTTCCCTTTTTCTGAAAAACAGGAACTTAAAATCTTTTCTAAACAAAATATTTCATCAATCAGATAAAAAGTTTCAGCTTGGATTTAATCAGGGCTGGCAAGTTTTTGACATATGACGGTTTTTACCGGTTTATACCGTCATGTCAAAAACGTCAGAAACTGTCAAAAACCCATAGTTTTGATAAAACTGTATTTTAATTTGAGCTTAACTGCTTATGATTTAAAATTAATTCATTTTTGGGCAATAAAATTAGAAAAAAAGTTTTTAAAAGATATTTAAGAACAGATTTTTGCATTTTCCCAACATGATTACATCAAATCATACTATTTGAAGTAAAATATTAGGATACTAAACAAAATTTTCAACATTTCCAAGCATTATTTTGTTTGGCATATTACATTACTGAAGAATGTCAAGTCATTCCTGACTTAGAGTTTGTTAGTAGTTACAAGTTTTGAAAGTTTTGTTTAGCTTAGAATATTTAAGAATTATTAGAATATTTAAGAAATGCCAAATTTTAAATTCTTCTTTTTAATTCTTGAATTTATTAATAGCTGCAAGTTTTTTTGTTTGCTTATTTCTAACAATTAAGAAGTGCAAAATTTAGAATCTTTTGCAAATCAAGCTATAATGATAAAAGTTAAGTATCACTATTTTCAATAAGTATGTTACAATATTTCTGTATGAATGTATATCCTTCTATAAGAATATGTGCATATAGTTGCAAAATCAATAGCAATCATTTACAACATTCATTTATAAAGGCAATTAATTGAAAATAATATATTGTCCGCTATATGCCATAAATTAAAGAAAACGGTAGGTTTTTGACGGTTTTTATCACTGTCATGTCAAAAACCAGTTTTTGACGGCAAAAACCCAACCCTGGATTTAATTAATAGTTTTTTTTAACACATTCACATCCAAGCTTATTAAAAATGAATCAGTTGCCACAAACAAAACAGTAACATTATGTTATGGGAGTCAAGCAGGATTTGTTGATTTAAATCAAATGATTTTTTTAAAAAAATCATTGATTTAAATCAACTGATTTTTTTATATAAATTTAGAAAATTAAAAAAAAACAGTGTTTTAAATTATTGATACTTTTACTATTTTCGTTTCTTAGTTTTAAAATTCTTTTTAAATGAAGTGCTGCATTAATTAATTTTAGTTAATGAAATTACTTTCTTTCTTGATGTATGATAAATTTCAACACATAAGAAATTAAATTTTTAAAAATCTTTTGATTCTTGAAATTCAAAATACAGATTAAAGTAAACATTCAATGCTGTCTTAATATAGACTTGCATAGCTGTAGAAAGTAATTAATAAACATGAATTTTTTCACAAAAAAAATACAAATAATGTTAATTAAAATTCTACCTTTTGATTGAAAAAGCATGGAATTAAAATCTACATTGTATTTTATAGGTGGAAAGTTTATATTTCTAAAGCGTGAGGTTATATTAAAAAGAAATTGCCCTAATATGCCAAAAAATAGAAAGAAAAAAAAAATGCTGATAAATTCAGATATTTTTTTCCTGATATAGTGTCATTCTTCCCTTTCAAACTCTTTCAAAGTCTATTTAAAGCAGTAGGAATATTAACTGGTAACAGAGTGCATGTTTACAGTATCTTTGTCAGACTTTCTATTTCATTACAGATTTTCTATAAAGAAATTTTGCGAAAAAAAATTCCAATGGGTACATAGAATTTTTTCATTTTTCTTTTTTTAGCTTAACTTATTTATTTTGATATGGGATAAAAAATGAATATTTTACTATAAAAATATATAGATGAAATATTTATATATTTTTTGATGAATGACTACATTTATAAACACAATCTGTTACATTTATTTTGTCTTTTTAAAAATCAAGAGAGAAAAAAAAATCACAATTTTAAATTAAAATGTCGGTTTGGTGATTAAAACCTTGTTTTAATAGTCAAAGTATTCATTAAATAAATTCTCTAGTTCATTTAGTCTTTAAATTTCAATCATGTATATTTTTCAAAACGGTTGCTATGCATTCAAAGCTATGTATTATAATGAAAAATTGTTTTAGGTAGTTAGATCTTCCAAAATATCGTTATAATATAGTTTTAATATTAATTTAATTTTGATTAAACATTTATAACGTTTTTTTAATTATAAATCAAAGTTCTTACAGTGTATTTGAATTAAAATCAAAATAATCTGATTTAAATAAAAAAAATTTGACTTTTTTGATTTTTTTTAAAAAAATCACAAACCCTGGAGTCAAGGCAAGCAAACATACTTAATCTTAGTTGCTATCGTTTACAATATTTCACTAACTGATGTCTTAAAAAAACTACCATAAATGGCTGGATTTACACAAAAGTGATTGAATTGAATAAGTTAGCTAGCACAAAAATATATTTGTGCTGACGAACTAGGTATAAACCTAGGATTCTTTCACATCAAATTTAGCACAGCTAACGTATTTATTGCAGTAGAATAAATTGCCACACAAAATGCATATTGATGTATCTTGAAAAATTAATACATAATAAACACAGAAAGATAGTTGGAAATTTTAACACATTTTATAAAGATGCAAAATAGCAATTGATTTTCAAATTCAGCACAACAAATAAAGTATTTTTGCAAAATAAATTCTTATATAAAATGAATATGGCCTTACTTTAATCAGATAATTCTTCATGTTTAAAAGGATAAGAGGGGTAGACTATACTTGAGGGTGCCCCTTGATTCTCGCCAAGTTGTGATCGCGGTTGATCGCCAAGTTGGGCGATGTTGAAACCCAATCGTGATTCTGATTGGTTTAGATTTTAACGTTATTTTTAAATGTTCAATGGTATATGTAATTTCAAAGGTTCGTTAGTTCTACGTTGGATACCGGCTGGTAAGATTACTTTTGAATCTGGTCTATAAGATGGAAGCTATGTGGGCAGTCATAAAAAAGGATTTAAGAAAAAAATGTGACCGCTAGTACAGGCGCCATTCTTTATTCGTATTTTGTCTAATTTATGTGTCAATGGAGCTGCACAGATTCTATTCATGATAAATTTAAACAGTATCTAACTGTTATTAGATAATTGTGTGCACCTAAATCTGAGAATATTCAAGCTTAATAAAGAAGTGAGTTGTTTTTTACCTTTTCTTTCTGCTCCTACTCCATTAATTTTTGCTTCGATTCAAAATCCTTTTTATTGGGTTTATTAGTTTTGCTTATATTGGGTTCATTGCAAGTTTCGCCGATGTTTTGTTGAAATTTTCCAATGTTTTATTGAAATATCATTATGTTTTGGCCGCCGTTTCTGTTACCAGGATGTCCCGCTCAAACAGGAATAACGCCAAACGTAAGTCGCCAATTTCGCCAAGGGGCACCCTCAAGTATACTTTTCCCGGAAAAGAGATTTCTACATTTTAGCAATAACAAAAGGGTGAAAGTAAACACAAAATAAATAAGGGAAAAATAAGGCAATTTAGTAGTGATGTTTGAAAAATGTTCTTTCGAAACATTATTTCTACAAGGGTTAAATATTCCTTCAGTAAAGCACATTATTTTTACTAATGAATGAAACATATTAAATAAAACTTCTTTAACTTAGGAGAATTTAAATTGAATATCTCAACAAACTAGAATACTTTCATCGAAATTTACAAATTATTGAGCCTACAACTAAATATTTTGAATTTAAAGTGCTCTAGTGTATTCAAATAAATGAATAAACACTTGTCAGACTTTATGCACAGCAGCATATATTACTGTACTGAAACATGCAATAAAAAATAATAATATTTATAAATTAAAAACTAATTGAATAGAAGCTCTTTCAAATATAAAATAACACAAAATATAAAATTTGTCTTACTCAAACTCGTCTATTTGCTTCCAAACTTACATTACAGTAGGTAAATAAGAGAGAGAGAGAGAGAAATAACATTTCAAACATAAACACGAACTTATATTCTAATGTTATTTATTTCTAGAGGGAATTTTCCAAATTGTGACGATCTGAACCTTGACCGGAAACTGTAACTTTTTAGTTTCGGTTTGCAAGTTCGTGCATGTGATTTTCGGGGTCTCTATCTTTTAAGGAAT
>NC_092209.1:48921829-48932827 GCF_043381705.1 Parasteatoda tepidariorum | reverse complement strand
TTACCAATTCCTAAATTGACCAAATATCGTGATTTTCGTGGCAAAAAAAGAAAAGAAGAAAAAAAACAAGAGGCATAGGTTTATGTGGTAAACTCGTCAATCTTTTGAGATTAAATATTTTTCCAGCGAAATGTGAGCCAATAGAAACAGAAATGGGCAGCTCAAAGCTTACTTACATAGTAGACAACAAGCTTAAAGCAAACTTCAGTTTGCCAAGTCAAGAAAATAGATTAAATTTAAAACACTCTTGAATTCGTAATTTGAACTTTGTGTGCAATTTAAAAAAAAAATTCTGAAATAATCAATAATAGTAGCTGAGCAATTTAAAAAAATAAGTGAAAATTTCTAATAATTTCCGAAAAAATAAAGATCAAAACTCTACACATATTTATGATAGAATCGATGCGAGTAGTGGGGGATAAAATAAAGACTAAAATGCATTATTTAAGCTTTTTATATGTTAAAAATATTCCATAGATTTTATTCAACCAAATTTATAAAACATTAGAAAATGTATGCATTGATTAATTAATTCTTTTGCTATAAATCTGAATGTGTAACAAAATCTCTCACTCACTGTCATAAAATGTAAATGAGGGTGAACTTTAAAAAAATGAAAGGAAAGAGCATGATTTCTAAAATAGTTTATATTTTAAATTTTCGTGATTTTGGAATATATGTTTCTTTATATCTATATATTATCCATTTGAAATCTTGCTGAAACCAGTCATTATCAAATTTTTATTTCTCTAATGAGAATAGAAAAATCATGAGCATTTCCTTCCTCTCCAATACGCAATAAAAGCATATTTTGAATATAATTCTGCAGAAAAGAAAAATCTTTCTAAATTTTTTGCAGAAAAGAAAAAAAAATTTTTTTACTTTCCAAAAGAAAAATATTTCTACCTACAAGAACTCTGTGACAACATCTCTGTGTCGCGTGATTCTGCCAAGGGGTCTATTACTGTGATACTTTTGTATTTAAACTTATGTCTATAGTGATATAATTTATTATCATCAATTTATTACTTGTGTACAATCCTTATTAGCATTTAATTATGTTTAGGTGGGAACAAGACTTCAACTATTGTGATCAAATTAGGAAAATTAACATTTATAAAAAGGGAAACTGGCTTTTAGATTTGATTGGTGCTGCTGTTTCTGATTATTTGATTGGAAATGCAGACAGGCATGACTATGAAGTCTTTGCTGATTTTCCAGACAGTAATACCTACACTTAATACAAAGGACACTAATACAAAGGTAATACAATAACTGTTTTTCATTTATAGATCAAAATTAAATTCTGTTATTACATTTATGTATTTTTATTTATTTAGTTTTGGGAATTTATATTGGGATGAATTAACAATTTTAGCTCCTTTGTATCAATTTTACAAGTATGTACATATTTTTTATACTATAAATTTTTATTATTTCTTAATATATTTCTGGCATAAATTAATTCTGTAACTAAGAACAATGTAATATTAAATGTATAATTAATAAATAATCTATGAATATTGGAATGCTCATAAATTATATTAATACGGTACCATTTTTCCATAAATGTCTGTAATGTTATGATTTGAATTTCTAAATGGTAACAAAGTTAAATATTTGCAATTTAATGCCCATTATGTATAATATTTAAAACTAGAAATTGTTTGATATTAATAATAACAGGAAAGCTTTCTTTATTATGTAAGTAACATTAAATGAATTGTTCATAAATTATTTTACTAGTTAGATAAATATAATAATAACTTATCTGCTATATTGGTTTGTTTTCCCGTTTTGCAAATGTCACTTAATTTAAGGCAATTTTATCATTTATGAATGCATATTTTCCAATATAGAATGCTTAAATCTCTGTTGCAAAAAATTCAAACTATTCCAATAATGTTTTAAAACTTTTAAAAATTTATAATTTTGAAAAAAAAAAGAAAAAAAAACTGGCTGTGTCTGACATAATATATTATATTACATCTATAACACTTGGATTTTTTTTAACCAAAAATATTAGAAACAATAATAATTATTTTTGATTAAATAACTCTTGGTGTTATTTATACTTTCTCCAATTTTTAGTAATTTTTAAATATTTTAAAAATAAAAAACTGGCTGTTACTGACATAATGTGTTGTGCTATGTCCTTAACACTCAGTTTTTTTTAACAAAAATTATTAACAGAGCTTAAATTTTTTAAAATTTAATTATGTTCTTTAAAAGTCTATAACTGTAACATTCAGAAATGTTGAAATGGCTATTCTGTGATATTTTACATTGCCTTTCTACTATGAATTGTTTTTTTTATTAGTTTAACCTTTGGGGAAGTAGATTATATTATGAACCTTACTTATACTTTGACTGAAATCTTTTTTTAATAGTTGACTGTTCATAATATGTGTTAGTAAGCATTTTTTTTTTTTATTCTGTAAAATAAGATCACAATTCCATAAAACAATTTAGAGTGTTGTTTTTATGAAGGGCTATGATGGTTTGAATTTTGAAACCCATATGAAAATAATATTTTTATTCTGTTATCTGTCCATTTCACTTTGCAATCTTTCTCAAAATAATGGAAAATAAATAAAACAGTTATCATCATGTACTAGGAACCTGAAGTGTTGAAAGAAATTGTCAGAAAAATGATTAGAAAATTTTAATGTGGTGATAATTAACCTCTTTTAACAGGTTAAAGTTTATTTAGTACTAGTTTACCAGGGGTGATTGTGAGCCGAAGTAAAAATTCTGAAAAATTTCGAGTTAAAAAAACAGTTAAATTGAAAAATAAGAAGAAAAAAATTAAACAATGTTTTTTTTTCCCTTTTTCTCAATATTTCTTAGTTTACTTAAAATATATTTAAAATTTTACACATACCTATGATGACCTGGAGAAGTAATTAAAATTTACAAATATGTCTCTCTTTCTTGAGTTTGCGATTATAATAACTATTTACTGATAAAAAATGAATATTAATCATGAATATAAGCTTATAAAGTATGTGACTCTCACATACAAACAAATAAAATAAACTGTATTTTTAAGTTCCACCTTTGAAAATTTGATTTCCGGAAACTTCTATGATCAATAATTTTTTGAAACGCCTGGACCTTCGATCTCCAAAAACTTTGGGATCACTGTTAACGAAAAATCCTGAAATCCAGATTTTTTCCGGAGCACAATCAGCCCTGGTTTACATAATATCAATAATATAAATTTATGTGAAAAATGAAATTTTTTTGTGTTATTGAATATTGTTTATTACAACGTTATTTAACATTAAATAGTTTAAAAATACCAGTGTTCAAAATACTTAAAAAATAACAAGTGGGGTCTATACTGAACCCTACTTCGATACTTATTCTTATTAAAAAGTTTTGCCGGTTTTATTTGAAATGCTATTTTTTTATTTGCATTTTCCAAATCAATTATAAATTCAGTCATACCTCAATTTCACTAATTTGTTGATATCATAAGTCTTTAGTCATTTGTTATTTTGATAACAGAAAATTATTTCTTAATAAAATTAATCTTTAATTTTACAAAAATTTTTGGTAGCATTTTAAAATCTCACCCATTAATCTTCCTTATTTATTTTCACCAAGGTACAAAAATATTTTTGCAAAGGATTGTTTTTTTTTCTTCCTTTGAATAACACTAGGTAGACTTGGTAAACTAGAAAGTAATCAAGTACTATGTCTTATTGATTTTGGGCAACCAAGTCCGATTAGTACTTTCTAGGGAAATTTTTTTTCTTCCTTTTTCTAAACCTTGGATCTCAAAGTAAGAATTTTCTTTTTTATTTGATTAGATAAATCATTCCATATATTGGTAAATCTTTTTTATATATTAAATTATATAAATTAAACTATATATATGAAAATAAGACTTACAACCTGATTTATTCAAAAAGCTCACCTTAGATATTTTTAATTAGTGCAAAATGCTAATTAAAAAATTGGATTAACCCTTTCATGCCAACTGTCATGTATACGTGCCAGCAAGAAACGCTTTCACTTCCTGACTCTTTTTTATTTGATTAGATAAATCATTCCATATATTGGTAAATCTTTTTTATATAATAAATTATATAAATTAAACTATATATATGAAAATAAGACTTACAACCTGATTTATTCAAAAAGCTCACCTTAGATATTTTTAATTAGTGCAAAATGCTAATTAAAAAATTGGATTAACCCTTTCGTGCCAACATCTGACTGACACCCTGGAATGTTTTAAAAAACTATAATTTTAGGCACAGGATGGCATTGCATCTTCATAGGATTTGAGATACTTATAAATTTGACCTTCTATACGAAATGAGAAACATATGACTCATGTGGTTGTTTATTCTATATATATTAACACAAGGGGAAAGGAATATTTCCAAATTGAATGCTTTATGACAGTTCCTTAAAAAGAGCAAGCACTACAATTCTAATTTAAATAATTAGAATAAATGAAAAATTCATAAGACTCTTTATTTTTTACTTTTATTAAGTTGCAGATTTAATGAGCTAAATCTACATATTTGACAGTACTTTAAATATTGAAAAAAATCAGTCAATAGTGTCAAAAGTCCTTTAATGGTAAATAAATCATGAAAATTTTTTTTGAAAAACGTAATGAAGCCAGAAAAAACTCAAGCCAAAAAAGGATATGAATAAAAATTATATGTAATATATGTTGCTCATCTACTTATTTCATGAATTCAGGCTTAACAGCAAAACCCTCCAGCTGTTGACAAGTGCTTGCGTAAAAGAAAGCTATTTGTAGGTGTTTTCAACTCCTGTTTTGAAATGGTAATAAAATGCATTTTCTGAATAAACGTAAGCTGTCATATTATTATTCGGATACTGTGTTTATTTGTATGTTATATAATCAGCTTTTAAAAATTATAAATTCAGCTGATTTGCTTTACAAATAAATAATGTTACTTGGTGAATCATCAGAAAGCTTTCAATAGTCCATAGTATTTTATGCAGTTATGTCTTTTCCAACTGTAAAGGTATACAAAATTATTGTATAAAATTATCCTAGTAGTTAATAAGTAATTAATCACTTTTAATCTAAATGTAATTTAAATCTTACTAAATTTTATATTATCCTGCCTTTTTGAGATGCTTTAACAGATAATTACTTAAAATAGTTAGAAACAAAACATACAAATCTGTATATAAAAATTGCTTAAATTATGCAAGGGGTATTTCTTAAGTAATTGATATGTTATGATAAATTAATTAAGGCCTAAAAATTTAATTAATTGTAGTGTTGTGAGTCGCACTTGTTATGGATATATTCTGGCAATTTCATGCATATGTAGGAATTACACTGCGTACAAATATTACTTTTGCCATCAGATTTTTTAATAGATTTTAGATATTTTCACATACTCATTTCAAATCTGCAATCAATTTCTCTAAGCTACAGTTTTAATGTAATTTGATAATATATTCCTAACCAAGAATTTTCTTTTAAATTTACTCAAGTTATCACTTAGTGCTCTCACTTCTCTGGTACATAGGGACTGGTGGGAAGATGGTAATAATAAATTTCAGTTCATTCTTTAAGCTTAAATATCAACCAGCAAGTATTCAATCATTACTCACAGAAAATAAATTCACAATGAAATTATTCAAAAAGAATAAAATGTTTTACATTTCAGCAAAATATTTAAATAGTATCAAAGAAAACATAAAAGCTATGTTTTTTTGTGTGTATCTCTAAGATTTGTTTCTAGTTCTAAGAATATTTCATTTTAATAAATATATACTTTTAAAATCAACACTTAAAAATTATGTTGTTTAAAAATCACATTTGTATCTAGTACAAAACTTTCACTGCATTACAGATTGTGCAACTTTGAATAAATATATAATTTAACCTTTTGAAAATGGAGTTCAATATCTTTAAAATAATACCAAAACTAACGTTTTAACTATTACCAACATTAATATAATGTTATAAATTTTTTATAATTAGCAACAAAAAAATATATAAATTTTTCACTTGTATTACATAAATTGTAGGGTAGATTATCAACGCTTTTGTATGTTGTTATAAATAGGTAGTTAATTTGTAAATTGTTTTTGTGAGAGTCTACGAAATATAACTTGATTGTTGAACTAGTGTTATCACTTAAAAATTGCTTTATACATATTTTTGTTTGCTTTGTTTTTAATACATTTTAATACATACATACAATATAGAGCCATTTTCTTTTAAATTAATTATGATGTACTCCTATCTTGGATAAAAAATAATTTGCATCATAATTTACTGAGTAGACATTTGTCATTCTTTATTGTAAAAGCACTTTAAAAATAAATTTTATAAAAACGAAAACATTTCAGTGTCACAAACATTTTGTGACATCAAGTTATTACTTGCATACAAGAGATAATATTTAGAAACATGTGCACAAAAAAGTACAAACGATAAACAAAGTTTGAAATAAAAATCTCCTGTTTCACATGTCTGCTTGAATACTCTAATATCTCGGTATTGTAGATAAATTCCAGAGCTTCATATTTGTATTCATTACAACATGACATGATTCTTATTATTTACAACAAAGTATACTTAAGAATTGAAAAGCCACAGATAAATAATAAAACTATTATAAGTGTCTCGACTTTAAAAAAATAAGTAATACGAATACAAAAAAGGTATAAACTAAAAAGGGAAAAAATTTCAATAGATTTGGTGTTCATATAGAAGTAATATGATGTATAAAGTTTGATCAAATACCCCAAATTAAGTCAAAATTGATACACAAAAATGTTTACATACACTTCAGTATGCAGGGATGAGAGTAGTCAGAAAGTAAAAAAGAGGAAATCCAAAAAAAAAATATATATATATATATATATATAAACAAAAATTTGACAAAAAAAGTGCGATTTTTAAACTTGTAAACCATGTGATTATAAATCCCGATATGAGGCTTTTAAATCACGTAAATATGAAACTCTACATCGAATTTAAAAAATGCGAAAATATAAATCATGATGCGTAATTTTTAGATCACGATGCATAATTTTTAAATCGCGAGATGTTACAACCGCAAAAACGAATCACGACATTGGATTTTAAGCTCGCGTGAATACAAATTGCTACATAGGGCTTTAAAAGCTCGTAAATACAATTCAAGATATTGGTTTTTTAAATCTCGTAAATAAGAATCATAATGTACTATATTTAAATTGGGTAAATAAGAATCGCAATGCAACTTTTAAATCGGGTAAATGCGAAAATCGATGATTGATAATAAAATCATGTGAATAAAAATCGAGATATTTGCTGAGTCTGGACTTGGGATTTACAAGATTAATTGAATGAGCAAATAAATATTTTCACCGCAAATCCACCTCTATATTTTTTCTCTTTTTCTTGTTTGTTTTCTAGCCAGAATACAAGAAGCAGCGACGTCTGAATTGCGAAAATACGAGCTATCCCGCCGACGGATAAAAATACGGAAAATCTTATTTTCTGTGCTTGAAATCGGAGAAAATAGCTAATATAAGTAAAAATGCAGAGGGGTTAGCAGCTACGACGTAGTTTGAATTTTCTGTTTATCTTTGAAAATCGTAAATAAATATAATTATTTTACTTCAACGACTGAATTTTTTAAAAAAAGTGGGATATTAAAAAAAAATGAAACTTTTAGAGAATCGGAGTTTTTGATAAAAAGGCTGAAATTCGAGAGACAAAAAAAATCTCATCCCTATATAAAGGTCAACCCGTTTTATCCCAAGGAAATGATTTTTAGAGAAACTTCAAAGAGAGGAATAAGGACTTCAATAATTTTGCTCCGTGGAAAATTAAATTCCTCATGAAATATTTTAACTAGTGCAAAAAATTTTTTAGCGGAAATTAGCGGGAAAAATGGAAAAATCTGAAAAAAAGAGGAAATCCGCGGAAGAATCTCATCCCTGAGTATGGAATTTAAAACGTATGTATTTAAATAACTATTCAATTAGCTTAAATATGTATATTAAAAAAATCGTCTCATTCGAGAAAATAAGCAAATTACAAAATGAGCAAAACACTAATGGAACAAAGCAAATTAATTTTGGAAATTTCTTTAAGAAATGCTTTGAAAGAATAGTTTTATTATAGGATGGCTGAACGAAAGGTTCCAGAATTATATAACATCAAATAAAAATCAAATTAATATTTTTCTCTAAAAATAATTTAAATTAATTGTCATTCATATTTAAAATAATGAATTGCAACTGACATATTGCACAGGTTAAATGGAAAATTACAAATAGCAACAGTTATAAAGTACAATAAAAAAGTATACTATAAAATATGACATAAAAATTTTAAAATGGAGGAAAGCAAGGGAGGCAGCTCAAGGTATGGAACAAACTTTCGCCCTTTTAATTGGTTGTGGGTAATGTACCTATAGGCAAAATTTTTCATAAAAAATATTGTGTTCCTTGATTTGTCCAATATTTGTTAGAAGTACATGAGTTAAAGAGTACAAGATATTGTTCCATATAGTCAAAAACAATAACCTAGTTAAATAACAGATTGTTAAGAATAAAACTAAGAATTTTCACAACAATCATATGTAAGCAAAAATATAACCATTGTTTAATTTTAAAAAAAGTGTAAAGAACAGTTACAAAGTGATTACATTATAACTAGTGAGCATCACTAATTGAATATACTGTTTTAAACATGAAACAAAATATATAATATTACAATAATAAGTTAGCTCCAATTTTGGCTTTGATAATTAAAAATATGCTTTTGCATCAGGTATTTTTAGTAGAAAATAGGGAAATTATAACTAGTTTATGATTAAAATATGCACTTATTGCTTAAAATCCTGCATTTCTACTTTTTTTTTAAATTACATTTTTATTAACTTGCTTTTTTGTGTATGAGAGCTAAATTTTAAAATTCCAGTTTTAACCACCTTTGACCACTATTGTTTTAAAATAAAAGGACTCTTTATTGTGTCACACATTCTCTATTCATGAATCAAATTTGTTTCCAATTTGAACCATTATACAAGTTTATCGTCTAATATTGTTTAAAAATAAAAGGACTCATTATTGTGTCACACATTCTCTATTCACAAATTAAATTTGTTTCCAATTTCAACCACAGGGTTGCCACAGAAAAAAAATTAACAAAATAGTTACTTTTAGTAGCCTAAAGTATGAAAATAGTTGCCTAAATAAGAAAAATTTAGAAAAAAATAAGACTAAAATTTTATTAAATAACTTAATTGTCATATACCATGATCTATTTAGTCAAGTTGGTGGCAAATATGATAATTTTTATATAAACTATATATATATATATTGTAAAAAGTGATTACTCAAATTCGAAATTTATGCACATTGTAATATCAATTAAAAATTGGATTTTTTAAAATCATGGAGAATTTCATAACAATAAACGTTGAAATGGCGATCGAGAAACGAAATAGACTTACGATATAATCTGTGCAAATTTTAATGCATTAAGAAGTGATGACTCAAATTTGCAATTTAAATTTTTTATCTTTTAATGTTTCACTTATTTAATTTTTTAAAATTTTATTATTTTCATTTTACATTTTTTAAGAAAAGAAATTCAGCGTGTTCAGATGATTTCGCGGGCTGCAGGTTTTTAACCCAATTTATGCAAAAATACATTGCTAGGGGTACAGAAAAATCTCCTAACAGTCTCCTTTTCCTGAAAATAGTTGCTTTTTTAGCAAAAAAAGTTGCCCTAGTTGCCTCATGCTGAAAATAGTTGCATTTTAGTCGCCTGTGGCAACCCTGTAACCATTATACATTACAAGGTTATCGACTAATATTGTTTAAAAATAAAAGGACTTTTTATTGTGTCACATTCTCTATTCATGAATTAAATTTGAACCTTCATGATAAAAATTTGCTTCCAATTTGGACTGTTATACATTACAAGGTTATTGACCAATATTGTTTTAAAATAAAAGGACTTTTAACTATGTCACACATTCTCTATTCACAAATTACATTTGAACCTTCACAAATTAAATTTGCTTCCAATTTGAACCGTTATACATTTACAAGGTTATCGTGCAATATTGTTTGATAATAAAAGGATTTTTTTTTGTGTCACACATTTACTATTGCAATAAAATCATGTATAAATGTAGACGTATAAACTTAGAAAATATACTAATGCATAGATTTTATTTTAGAAAAAAAATAGATAAAACTTAGTCTCCCCACAGATAAATTTTTTGGCTAGGTGATACTAAATCCAGTAGATAAGTTAAAATAAGATGAATAATTTAACCACACCTAGATTTAATAGAAACTAATAAAAGTATAATTTGTTCCCCAACATATTTCAACTTTCTTTTTAATTAATTGGAGACAAAATTAAATCTTTAAGCTAATTTGTTATATTTTAAATTAAATATAACAGATGTATAGAAAAAAATATTTTGATTATTTTTGTTGAAATGAAAAAGTCTACAATTTTAAGTTTTCTAATTTTTGAGAGAATAAAATATACTTTTTCATTTTACCTACTTGATCCAAAAAAACATATACTACTTACAGGGTGCGTAGCGTTTGTAAAAAGTGCTTAAAGGTGCTTTTTTGGGGATTTCGTTTTTAAAAGCTTTTAAAGGTGCTTTTTTCAGCTGGTGTTTTTAAAAAGTGCTTTTTTTCCACAAATTTTTTTTTTTTTCTTCAGTGATATCTGGTGGATCCCATGCATTTCACGAAAAATGGGGTGTTTGCTACGTAATCATTCACGCGGACTTCATGTCGTACCCACGTTATGACTTGCGCATGAGCGCACACTTAAAACCGAAACCCGAGTGCTCCAATTCGGATCGAGAATATCAGATCCTTATGAAATTTTTTTCTTTTTAATTTAATTTTATTCTTATTTATTTTATTTTACTTCTAACACTTTTTTGACGTAGGGGGTAAGGGTACTTTTGTTCTGAGTTCAGGGTGAAGTTGAATTCACTCGGTGATGTG
>NC_092209.1:48843589-48920889 GCF_043381705.1 Parasteatoda tepidariorum | reverse complement strand
AAAATATACCGGGCAAATGTATACCGGGCAGTGGCACTTGACCTTAAAAAAACATCAGTGTAAGATATACCGGGCAATGGCACTTAACCAGACCTAGTATGACTAGACCTTTGGTAAATGTCCGAAATATATACTAGGTCTAGTGCCAGTTTTGCTATAGCTTAAATATTTAAAAAAAAATTAAACAAAGCGTTTGAATCAATTTTAAACTAATACCGAAATTATTGCTTTAAAATTTAAGAAAATAAAAAAAAACTGCGCCAGATAAGAGTAATTGAAGTAGTTGCTTTATACAGCGCATGTGCGGGAAAAAATTTTAAAAAAAATTATCCAGGTACATCTAAAAGTGGATGAATATCCCAAGACACCCTGTGGCTGTGTGTGACACAAATTGCCCACTTGACTTTTAGCATTATACATAATGACAATGTAATAGTTGCAACATAATTTATCATTTTGTCATATCCTATAAACAATGCCCAATTATTTACATTGCCCGTGACATATATATATATAGTTCACTACTAAAAAAAATAGACCAACCAGAATAACTTTTGATCTAATGATTGGATCTTCACATTTTAGGACTTAATCTTAATGGCTTGTCATAGGGGTAACCTAAAATATTCTATTTAATTGGTGCAGACGATATTTTAAGTTATGAAATTAGAGACATAGATTCACTTTCTCAGAAAAAACATACATCATTTCAACGAATTTGGATTTCTGAGCCCCAAAATATAGGTGGTAACTGCAATTTGGGTAATATGGTCTGCATAGTTTAGTCAGAAAAGAGGTCCAAAGTTTGTACCCTAATTTTACTTCTTGCGTATTTCGCCATATCTCGAAAACTTTAAGCGAATAAAAAAAAACTTAACACGATTATAAAATTCATTTATTTAAAGATAATCCCATTCAAAAATACATTTTAGTAAATATTTATTACTTGATTAAATAATAGCGAAAATTTTTTGAAATGTAAGGTATACTATTTTTTTGCATTGTTTTAAAGTCGCATACAGTTTTATGCAGCAAAATAAAAAAATGGCGCAAAATTGGTTGCATGGTTCCTGAAAAATCAAATTTTAAATAAACAGCATATTTGTGGTCAGTCCCCTAAATCATTAAGAATGATTGAATTAAGGTTAAGCTCCAACCATTCGATCGAAAGTTACTCGGGATATATATATTTTTTTTTTTGGTACATACATATAACCAAATAATTAAAAGTTTCTATCAATACAACTTAGCAAAACAACTGTTGTTTTGTGCATTCAACAGTGTGAAAAAAATTAGATTTCATACAATAAAATTTGGCAGGTTTGTTAAAAAAAAATTTTTTAGAAATGTAGAGCAATTTTTTTCTATTAAAATGTTCCAGATATATTAAAATTATAGTATTACACAAACATTGTCAAAGTGCTCACATTTAGGAATTAGAAAATGGAAAAGCTCACACTATTTTATTGAGCTTAAAAATTATTGAATTTTAACAAGTTTCAATACTTACATTCCTGTATGTTAAAATTATGAAACATAGCAGGGTATAATACATGTTTTACAAGTTAATGACTTTCATTATTAGAATACCTATATACTATTCATATATTTGCAGAATATTTGAAAAACATTAAAATTTTAAAAATGATATAAAATTTTTTGAAATGTTAAATAAAATATTTGATTTCCTTTAAAAAAAAAATACTTTGTTTATTGAACAGAAACAAAGATGGCAGCGAAATAGTTCAGCTGAGCAAGACTATTTAGCAATTGGCTAAGGTCTGAAGTTTGGATAACTTGCACTTTTAATTGCTTCATTAAGTAGATTTAAATATATTGCTATAACTACAATGAAAAGTTATGACTACATTGTGTTTAAATATTTTCACAAAAAATTTGTCACATAAAAATATTTAATAGTTAAAATCTCTTAGAAAATCTTAACCTGTTAAAATATATTTGTAAACGAAATTCAAAATACCATATTATCATGGGAGTTTTAATTTTGATCTTACTAATTGATCAATTTTTTCATCCATTATCAGTTCTTCTAACGACCATCTTTGATGAGGTTTACCAATGGAGTGAACTAAAATATGCCAATTATTTTTATAGTCTTTATCACCTGACATAAATATATCTTTAACTCCAGACAAAGTTTTTAATAAATCAGAAAGTTCAACATCATGATGTGTGATAATATCTTCCATTCCTTTTGGTATTGAAACTCTTATTGGGTCTCCTTCTTCACAATCATTAACAGATCCTAACTCATTAACCTTTTCGTTCGATGTTAAGGTATATATATTCCGTGTCACAGCTAATGTGGCATAGCTTTGCAGAGCAAGAGATTGCAAATTTAAATTTCCGAATCCATCACAGCTGGCTGATTGTCCGCAAACACCAATATCATCTACAACCTCAGTGGCATAGAACTTCATGAAATCCAGTATTAACTTAGTTGGAGAACAGGATGCCTCGCACTCGCAGTCACCTGTCTTTCGAATTGAGCAACATGTTTTTCCAGATAACGCTCTGAATTTATTGAAGATTCTCTCGAGGCAATGGATGCAAAAGCTTTCTTCTGCAGACATTGTTAACATCGAAGAAGATTTATTGAACCAGTTCCCAATTATATCCCTCAGTATTAAATAACAGTGACACTCATAAGACTGTGTTTGCATAATTCTAGCAAAGCTCTCATTCAGACTTTTATTAGATGCATCAATAAATGAACTTTTAGGTACAATAGGAGATTCTCTAGTTTTAACAACTTTTTCTCTTAAATCACAAAGAATATCTGAAAGAATCCAGGGAAAGCTCAAAACGGATTTGTCAGGGTTTCTATAAGTGACAATGTACCATGCAGATGCCCTTCGATACCTGATGATTTCCTTCCAGTCCCCTCTGAGCGTGCCGATGGTGGCACATTCGCTGTAAAAAGATTCTTCAAATTTGTATCGATAATGTTTAATGGCATCCTTAATATATGTTTTAGCAACTGAAAGTGCATTATCACGATCATAACGGTTTTCATTGTAATCATTCATTCGGCCTATGTAACCAGACAGCACTTCTGCTTCATTTCGCAAACCATACTTTTTCAAAATGTTTTTTATCCGTTTAACATATTCTCGTCGATGAATTTCAGCAGATTCTTCATAATTTTCGTATCCAGGATACACCAAGTCTTCATCGATGGCAATTTCTTGATTGAATATATCCACTTTACTAATGCAAGCCTCTAAAGAGCGTGTAACTCTGTATAGGGGTCCTAAAGCTCTCTTTGATTTATAACTGTTTCTATTGGAGCCTTTTTCCATGAAATCTGGGTACAATTTAGGCTTCTGATTTGGTGTGAGGTATTCTGTTGTGCCAGACTTTGCAAAATCAAGGGCTCTGGGATATTTTTGAGCAATTTCAGAACAAACTTTAGAGAAAATGCCTCTGTTGTGCCAATCAGCCCAAGCAAGATAAGCATTGGCCATCACACCAATATTGTCATTTTGTATATATTTCGATAAAAAGTTAACCATCTCTCTAACCTAAAAAATTTTAGCATTTTAAGTTTTTCATAGATATAAAACAGAAACATTTACTTTTATCTTTTAGAAAACGTTACTAAATAAATAATAAAATTTTTTGGAAAAAAGCATGATTATTTTCTTAAGCCTGACAGTAAGCATTTCTCTTTGAATCTACAAGTTACAAATTTTAGCATTCTTGAAAAGTGGGGGGAAGCTTTATGTCCTTAAAATTTGAGTTCGCCGCGGGCTTAAGGTTGACAACCCAAGTTATGCTAAAAAAAGATTGCTAGGAGCATAGAATAGTCTCCAAAAAGTCTCCTTTTCCTGAAAATAGTTGCTTTTACAGCCTTTTCAGGCAAAAAAAGTAGCCATAGTTGCCTCAGGTCGAAAATAGTTGCAAATAGTCGCATTTTAGTCACCTGTGGCAACCCTGATGATTTTTTCCAGCAGTTATTACAGTAGACTTCCAAATAGTTTTCAAAATCCAAATATTTCTAATATGACATTATTAATGCAAGGGAATTTTTAATCATTAATTTAAGTAATTATACTTTTTAAAGCAACACTACACTTGCGACAGTTTCATTGTAAATTCATGTGGTCTAACCAATCATTTTTCAGCAACAATTGCTAGCTAGTTATTAAAGTCTTGAAAAGTAAAATAGTATTAGGAAAAGTGCATTTAAGTAATCTCTTTTTGACATACCTGATTGTGGCGATTTTCTGTTTTTTTTTTCTTTTCTTTTTTACAGCAGTTATTGCAACAGATTTCCACATAACTTTTTAAATCAATTTAATATGTTATTACACCATGTGAATTTTCACTTTTTGTTTTAAATTTAAAATACAACGTGTTGGAATAAAAATGGCATACTTTAGCTGTTCCACGTGATTCTTTCATAGGATTTGTATTACTAGTGGTGCAACAAGTTAATGAGAAAAACAAAAATATTTAATAGCATTAAAAGCGTAGTCTAAAGTGTTCTAAATCCAACCAATTCCTTTCCTCCTGTAACTATTAACCTAATAAAGTTTTCATAAACTTACAGTAATCGTTCCAACATGTTTCTTTTCTTCATTTGGTGGATAGTTCATTGGCTTACAGTTATCTCGTTGAAATATTAAATCCGGGTGCCAAATGATAACATACTCATCCCCATCCAAATCAGAACCTATAATATTTCAAAAGTATATTAGTATTAAAATTTCAAATGAAATAAAAACTTTAACATTAAACATAATAAATAATAATTAAAAATAATTTTGCTTTGCTTAAAACTAAAATAGAAGACATAAAACTAAATAAGATGTATTAAAGTCAATTGTCCTCTGTTCGTAGTAATAATTTCATTAATGGTCAATATGCCTCATTAAAGACAGAGAGCCCCATATTACCACATCATCCGTTTGCGAGGAATACATTTTTATAATGCAAATTGCAGCCTTCAAGCAGTGTAATGCCGTGACAGCAATAAGTGTTTGGAAGTGGTTGGTGGACACATAAAACATTGATTTCAGACTTTCTTTTGTCTTGTAAATTTAATCGCCTATTTGTACCGTTATCAGTAATATCTGGAATAAATTTCATTAATTCCTGCTATTTCTTCACATCGTTGTCAAACATTAGTGTATTTTGTGTGTTTATTCCAATTCATTTATGCTAAAAGAGGTCAAAATCACAATTAGCAATGAAAAGGCGATACATTTTGCTAGTATAATTAAAGAAACAATTATAACTAGCATTGAATCTAGCTCAGAGCTTCAAAAGGAAATTTGAGCACTCTAACTGTTTGGAAAGTTCTCTAAACTTTTATTGATGGCAAATTATACAAGTCAATTAAGCAAAGAGCTTAACAACATTTAAACACTTTTACTGGTTGGACAGTGGTTGAAATCTTGATTGATGATAAATTATATTAGGTTATAATGTAAGGATAAATTTTCTTTCTAGTTGTAAGGAATAATATTCCCTCAAAGCTGTGTGTATGCCTAGCCATGCTCAATATTGCGAAAAACTGGGCACTAACTTTTGAAATCCACAAATACATTTTTTCATTAATATTAAAAAGGCAATGCTATGAATAATTTATAATTTTTTTTCAAAAAAATGAGAAAACAAGTTTTTAAGATACTTTTAAAATGTATGCTTGCTTCCTATATTTTTTGTATTTTTATATGTTTTCAAATTTGATTTCTAAGAAAAATGTAGCTTATTGTTGAGGTTGTAAAAATTGAATATTCAGGCCTGTTAGGATTATGCTCGATTGTTAAAATTTTTATAAGTATCTTTTTATGGGTAGAGGGGGGAATATTCTAAGTGATTTTTAATTTAGAAAATTTTTTATTAAATAAAAACCAGCTTGTCTTCTTTGTAAAACAATGCATTTTGAAGTGTTTATTTTCTAATAAATTTCTGTTAAAATTATAGAAAAAAAGCTTTTAAGTTGTTTATCAATTAATCATTTTTTGCTTGTTCACTTTTTTCAAAAAAGAAATATGCACAGAGGTTATCTTTTAGCATGCCTTTAATTACTTTCAAAAGCTACAAATTTTTCTCTTATTTCCATAATGAGAGAGAATTGCCATTTTAAATTTACTCATAAAAAAGTACGAGAGGATAATTAAAAATATTTTGAGCATGAAATATAGTTATTACATAATATTACACATTTTGAGAAATATTTATGAAGTAAATGCCCTTTCAAAACTCAAAGTGCCCTTTATAAATTGCCTTTAATTTTGACTAAAAAGTTCCACTTACAAGTATCAGTCTGTAAACTTAGTAATAAATATGTAACATGTATATTGAAAACAACGTCCTTGTCTAATAATCAATCATCTCAGGTTGCATTTAATAACATGAAGAATAATGAAAAGAGAATAATAATTGTTGGAAAAGAGAATAATAATTGTCAATTACAAACCAGCCATCTCATCAGGATGTGGTCGAGGTCCGTGAGCAGGAAAGACAATGCAATCTTTTATGTGACGCAATTCTGGCACATCAACAGCTTCCAGCTTTCTAACATCTCCAGGATGCATACAAGGATTTTTAGTGACCACAATAGTTTCTAAGAAAGCCAAAGAGGCAATTTTAATAAATGAAAATTAAAGAACACATATTTATCTGTCTTGTTTCTTTTAGAAGGGAACCTAATGTTAACAAAAATTAAACTTGAAATTTTACAAAAAATAAAAATTATTTAAATTATATTTTTTATAATAACTACAGAAAATTAAAGAACACATAGTTATCTGTCTTGTTTCTTTTAGAAGGGAACCTAATGTTAACAAAAATGAAAATTGAAATTTTACAAAAAATAAAAGTTATTTAAATTATATTTTTTATAATAACTACAGAGCAGAAATGAACAAACTTCAAAACAGATACCTTAAAAAAAATGTCAGCTTTCCTCGATAGAAAACAAATATGCTACAAAAAAATGGACTTTAGAGTCTCGTAAATATCTATAGTAATAAAATGACAAGTTATCTTTGTGTGGGTGTCTCTTTTTTAACTACAGAACTGTTAGTGAAATTTGGACATCGGCTGCAAGGGAAAATTTTAGGCACCAATCCTTAAATTTGTTCACAATTTTAATTTTCGTTTTTGGTAGAGATATTTAAAAAATGAAATTTTTTTTATCGATCAAGTATTAGCCATTGTTTTTAATTTAAACATTTTATTTTAACAAACATAAGAGCAATGATGTTTTCAAGTTTATATTAAGTATTTGATAAAAAAAGAAGTTAATTGCATGTTCTTTTTAATATTTAATTTATATGTGATGTCATATACATTCAATTAAAAAATTAAACTTGGTAGCATAGTAAACCAATGTCACCAAATTAGTATTTCTGAAGTTAAATGAAACCATATGTTTATTTTGTTAATACTTATGCTTTTAAAAGATGTTTCAATAAAACTAAATAATTTAAACTGAACAATAATTGGAAGAAAAAATATGTACTAAAAATCAAAATAAAAGTTAAAATACTTCAATTCGTCAAGAAGAAATATAAAAAATTGCTGAACAATTATCGATGCCAAAGATGCTTGATTAATTTTGGTAATAGGTACTTATTGAAATAAAAAAAATATAAGGCATGCATTAAAAAGCGAAATTAAAAAAAAGTTACAAATCCCTTTTGAAGAAAATTAAAAAAATTATCATATTTTTGATACCAATGATGCTTAATTAATTTTGGAAATAAGTATTTGTTGAAATAAAAAAGTTGCTATGTAGTAAAGAAGCAAAATTAAAGAAAAAATAGTACTAATTTGGAAAGGAGAAACAAAAACGATGCTTCATTAATTTTGGTAATTGGTTTTAATAGAAATATAAAAAAACAAGCTTCATACTTAAAAGCAAAATAGATTTAGAAATGGTACTAATTAAGCTATATAGAATGCATTGCTTGAGTCAAATTGTAATACAGAAAAATAAGAAATATAGATGGAATAATAAGCAGACAGAAAATAATTCTCCTTCCAAAATGAGTAAAGCCAATTATTAGACATTTATTATTAAAAAAAGTAAGCTTTTTTTTTATTTAGTTTATAGTTATGAAAACAAATATGTTTAAAATCATAAGAAAAAAAATCATGGTAAACAAAAGTTAGAATTAGAAGTTTAAAAAAAAGCAGTAATATGATACATTTTTTTAAGTTAAATGACATGAATAGAAAAATCTATCCAATCGATCATGTTTCTACGTTTCAAAATTAAAGTTAAACTTAATCATAAATTATTCATGTTACAAAAAAATATTAACTATCAGTCAGGAAATATTTATCCAGTTGAAATGAGTAAAACCAAAGAATAATGAAGCATTGAGCGTATAAGCAAAATAAGAAGGGCTCATGAAATATGATTGCTTAGTCTCCTCTAGCGAGAAAACTAAGTTGAGAATTGAGATTTAAATTGAAAGAAATTTTTTAAATTTATTTTAACAAATATATAATATATAAGGCAACCTGAAAGCTATGTTCAAAAGTTGTATAAAAGTTTTGATTAAATTCCAACTTTGTATTGCCACTAGGGAAAATATTTCAAATAAACCTTAGATACTGGAAGGTATGGAGTCTTAACAGTTTTGATCTAAAAACCTCATGATTTTAAAGCAACGTCTAAATTTAAGGGCATGACCACACAAAAAATAGGTTTAAAAGACAATGTGATTTTGCAACTACATTGGCACAAATCTAAAGTGTGCAACAAAGAGTTCTTATTCAAATGTGCAATTTGAAATAATTGTAGGATGACAAAATTTATCAGGATTTTTAAAAAAAAGCTATGTAAAACTCTGCAACAGTAATTGCTGAAAAACCATATGGATTTAAGATGAAATCAATGCAAAATTGAGCCCGTCTAAATATTATCACGTAAATGCATGATTTGAAATTACTGTGAAAAGCTCATATTTATTTAACAAAAATAGAAAAACTTATGAAGTTAACTTTTATTTTAACAAAAAAAATAAGAAAAAGATATTTTTATTCATAGAAATGGCATAATTTTTGTGCAAAGTTCGTGATTTGGAAATCTTTTATCAAAATTCTGCGGTCTCAGAAGTTTCGGCAAAGTTGCATTCCAATTTGAAATTTTTGAAAAGAAAAAAAACTCTGCTATAAGAGAACTTATTACGCGTCATCAAGAATTCTCAGATAATATACATATATAACTTTAAAAAAATAACACTTAGGAATTACTCAGAGATTGTTATTTTGATATATTTAAAAAATATTCTATTATGTTGTAATCGAAAATTTTTACATTAATATTTAACATTATATACCATAATATTATATTATGCTGTAGTAAGTTATTCATTCATTTGTATAATATGCATTCCATTTGGTTTTCATACATGGACATATTCAACAAAATTTCAAATTTGGCAGAAAATAGGAAAAGAAAAACTAGAAGTGCGGGAGGTGTTAATATTTTCACTAGCTGCCAAATTTTTTAGATTTTTGGAGCCCTTAAAATAAGCATTTTTTTAATAAGTCGTTGATACAAACACATCGGCTTGATATATGTAACATAATTGCTGTACAAAAATGGAAATTTAAAATTTTATAAAAATAAAGTAGTTAAATCAATATTTTTTAAATTAATAACCATAACTTTTTATTTAGATTGCTTTGCACTTTGAAGAGCTGAAGCTATGGATGAAAAATCTATCAAAAAAGTAATGTCTGTCTTTTTAAAATTAACCATAAGCACCAAAACAACATAATGAAATAAAAAATGCCCTTATTACAAGTTTCAAATTTATCTATGCACAGTAAATCAATCAATATATGATTTCAACTACATTTTTAATCACTTTCTCGCTAACTGCATATTTCCCAATTTAATTTTATGTGATTTCTAAGTGCTTCAGCATCCATGGTAGTTACAAGAGAAAAAAAAGCACTTATTAAATATATATAAACATTAAAGTACACAATAGATTTTGTTATTTTTTTATAATTATTATTTCATTTAAAATTTTATATTTAACAATACATTCTTATAAAACTTTGTATAAATCCAGAACAAAAAATAATTTAAGTTAAAATTATTTTCTTAAAAAGATGACTAATTTTAATTCCTTAATTTCAGTTAGTGGATTAATCAATTTTAATAAAATTTCAAAAATTTAAAACTACAACTGATTTACACAAACAATGTAATTGCTGTTTATATTTCTTAGAAAAAATAATAATTAATCAGATAGGTCTACAGCTTAAAATTTCTGACAATCAATGTATTAATTGGTATTAGATTTTTTGTTTTATATTGAAGTGATAATGAGATTAAGATAAAAGATTTAGCTTTATATAAAATATTTGTAATGGTAATTTTGAGAATTAAGTCCTATTTACCAGTCAGCACATGAGTAGGTGAGGTTTGATTACCAATTTCCTCAGAATATTGTACAAATACTTCACCATAATTTAGAGTACCAGTTTCATCAATAACTCCCAACATATTTCTCCCAAACTTAGGTGGAATAAAAATTCTAGCTTTTGAACGCAGTTGATCTAAAAAAAAAAGTAAATAAATAATAAAAATAATTATTTTTACAGAAGAAGAAAGCTTAATCATTATTCTACTTTTAAAATACTATGTAATACTTATACTTTTAAAATACTTATGTAAATATAAATACTTATGTAATTATCAACTTTAAGTAGCCTTCTAATATCAATTTTTTTGAATAAACTATCTTCATTAATAATGAATTTAACAGATTAAAACTTAAGTTAATAATAATTATTTAATTAACAAACTTTAAGTTAATTAATGTTAGTTAACTTATTTATTATGATAAAGTAATAAAAACTTAATCAAACAAAAGTAATAACTAGTTAAAATTTAGTTAATTTAATTAAGTAATAAAATAGAATGATTTTTAAGCAACAGAAAAAAGTACTGGCAAATTTGTAACTTTAAATTAAATTAAATTATAAATGGAACAAATATAGAATACTAAAAATCACTATTTCACCATATTAAGTTAAACTAAAAACTTCTAAAGTTTATTTAACTATTTTATATATTGATCAATTTTATTTATCTTTGAAATTAAAAATAACTCATCACAAATTTTTTTGCAAAATTACACTTTTAGCAAAGTTAGTTTTATTGTATTACACTGCAAACTAGGTTAAAAAATGGTTTAATTATTTTTTCCCAATTAAAGGGATCAATAGCAAATACAAAATTAATCGCCAAATAAAAGGATTTTTAATTTTGATGTCACCCAGAATATCATAAACTGCCCTAACAATATCTCTGCAAGGTATTTAAATAGAAGCAATTAATTCAGTTCTAAAGAATTATAAGTTACAGAAAATTTGTCAATTATATAAAAAAAATTAAAAACATAAATTTTTTTACTCCTAAAAAACACTCACAGCTAAGACATATACAAGCAAGAGAACTTATTACTATTAGGTAGTAGCTATTTGCACCACCTTTACATTAGTGCATGCACAGTTTAGCACTTTAATGTGCATTCATTATGCTTACACAATTATGGGTGATGCAAATAGACAGTCAAGACAGGAGATGTGAGTTGCATCAGCTTTTATGTTAGGGGTTATTACATAAGTTGAACAGATAATTTGGACCCAGGTAATAGTATGCAATTAACAAATTTCTAAACAAAGGTAGTCTCTTCTTTTTACACTGTCAGTATAAGGGAGTTAGGGAACAAACAATAAATTTAAAATAAAGCTGATTCTAAGAATTATCAAAAAGTATTTATTCTGATCTACTCACATATTTCACTACATATTATCAAATATTCAGGTTTCACTATAAAGGTGTAATAAAATTCGCATTAAAATTCACAACTGGAATTTTAGTTCTAAATTTCGATTAAAGAATACTAGAATTAATATTTTAAGTTTTTTCCTTAAGCAAACATGAGAACCAGAAAAATTACTCTGCTTATTTTTTATAATGAGTTATAAAAAATAATATTTCCCTTTTAGTATATAACTTAAGAGATTATCAGGTTATGTTTGAAAGATTTCCGCTAACAGAAATTAGTTAAGCACAACAATTTCGTTAAGTAGTTGCTAAAACTGCATAGCATTTTTGACTTGCGTGGCCTGACTGACATTATATACATATGTATACACACATGCATATACATACAGTGTGAGTCAAAATTGCTTTTTACAGAATAAGTGAAAGATAGTACCCACCCAGGAGAGTGATAATTACAATGCAACATAAGATGGCATTTCACTTTGAAAGGCAGCTAAGACTGGAATTAAAATTTCATCATGAACTTACAACAGAAACATGAAGTCATAGTTAAGTCAAAGTCGTACTTAGAACTGAGGTCAGGGCAGTACCTACCCAGATGAGCAAAAAACATAAGGCAATATTCAACTATGAGAGGCAGAAAAAAGTAAAATTAAAATTACGGAACCAATTTACAACAGTTTTGGAAAAGTTAATGAATATTAAAAGTTGCAAAATCCGATTTATTAATCAGAGTAAAATCACAGCTACACAAAAAAGACAGCTATGAGTGCCATAGTACAGATTACACTAGTGAAGATTCTTAGTGTATGTATTAAAAGATGTTTTCTTGACCAATTAAAATGAAAATTGCATTTTTAAAGATTGACAGATTAATAATATAAGTCTTCAATATTTCTAGTTCTAATACGGAATAGTTTTGCATTATGAAATCTGACTTAATTTTTTAAAATAATTAAAAGCAAAGTAAGGGAATTAAAATAAAGGGATATCAAACTAGTTGTATAATTAAAAAACAGGTTTCCAAAATAAAATTCAGGAAAATTAGAATTATAACACATCCTGATTCATCATTACTGATCAAAATTCGTTGGACTCAAAAAATACTTTAAACGTCATTGGCACTACATCACACCAATTTAATTTGTTACAAAACATTAAGACAATAAAACGTACAGACACTATCAAAATCTTATGTCAGTAAAAATTTTGATAATAATTATAATTCCTTAAAAAAAATGCTTAATAAGTTTTATTATTGATTTATTTAATTTAAATTCTTAGCAAATTTCTTGTGTAGTTTTCCAGAGTGCGGTACAAGATATTCTGTTTCAATTTTTTATTTATTTATTTGCCAGTTATATTTAGAATTATATTCTAAATTTAGTCCTATATTAAGAAAAGGTGAAAAAGTCATTTTTGACTAATTTTTTTAAGGTTAATTTGCAGACATGATGAATTAAAAAAAAAATTTTTAATCATTCTTCATAAAATTTGTTAGCTTTTATCACTTGAAAGTCTTGAGTCACTCATTCTATTTTCATAATTTAAAAAAGTTATCGAGTGGTTTTTTATATTTAATTAAAAGTTAGTTATAAAACTATAATCAAGAAAAACATTAACAAGATTAATATTATTGATCTTACTGAATTTACAATGATATATGTAAAGGATTAAGAAAACCTTAATAAATTCATACTACAAATGTAAATAAGTTAAGGGCTCCTATTAAATTTTCATTAAAAGCTCTAATTTGCTTCCTATTACATTTCTCTAATGAAAAAAACAAGAAAAATTGTCAATAATTTTGAAATGTAAAAACAATGAATATTAGAGCTAATCATTTCTGTCACAAGTAAATTATTATATGCTCCTTACATTCATGATATTTAACAAATCTGAGATTATTTAATTTCTTATTTCAATTTTTTTTAATCAAATGATTAAGAAATTAACTAAAGCTTTTTTGAATGACAAATCTGAATAACATTTTTTATGCATTTGCAAAATGTTAAAATAGTGAAAAACCCCTCACTTCAGACTTTTTTTAAAATCTTGCCTGTAAATATTGAGTTGTCTTGCTAAAATAAACTATAGAGCACTGAAAATTTTAAAAGTAATAAGAAAAAAAATAATTTTAAGTACAATGAATTTTTTTTAAAAAATATGCAGTTAGTGGATGGTCTCACAAATAAAAATCTTATGATTAAAAATCCTAAATTTTATTTTGATTAAAATTTAATTAATAAAAGGGAAATAGAAATTTTGAAGGGGTGAAGTTTAGTGATTCTTGACTGCTCCTGATCCACATAAAATTTGTAATTAGTGAATGATTTTCATCAAGGATATATATATGTAATATTATAATATACATATATGTATACACCAATATATACAGGGTGATTCTAAAAAGATGGGCAAAATTTTAGGAAGTGATAGTACTCACCCAAGCAAAACAATTTTTATCGAAGAATGCATGGTCGAAAACAAAATGCAAAACCGCTAGAGGGCGTCAATGTTTATGTTTTTATATGAGACAAAAACACACAAAGAACGATGAAGTTAAGTTATAAAAGCAAATTTAATGGCATGTGATTACAATAAGTGTTCAAAACAGTGGCCGGCATCAGCCCTGCACGCAGTGCAACGGCGAAGTACAGGCAAACACACCAGAAATATCACGAACTTTCCCTGCAACCGCCAAAAGCTTGGCGACAAGTAACGCAGCGCAGTAACTCGCAACAGGAATGGAGCTTTCACGTTTGCATCAAACAACTTTCCAAATGCGACTGCATCTTTGCGTTTTGTTTTCAACTATGCATGCTTTGATGAAAATTGTTTGCTTGGGTGTGTACTATCACTTCCTAAAATTTTGCCCATCTTTTTAGAATCACCCTGTATATGTAATAGAACAGAGTAAGAACGTCATAGGCCTGCCAGTGACTAAGATAATGGCGTTTTACCAGCGATAAAATCAGAGAAATAAAATTATCTTTGCTATTTTTGAAAGAAAATTAAGCAATTTTAGGTTAGTCCTCATGATCAGCAAAATTTTGCTGAAATCAAATCAATTTTGCCTAAATCAAAGTCATAATGCTTTGGACAGAAAAAAAAACACTACATGCCTGAGTGTCGAAGCATGCATCAAATCGCTATTTTGCAATATGATATGTCACTAAGCCCTACATAAATGTTTTACATTGCATAAGTTTTAAATAAAAATAACTTTGTGTCTGAACGCAATACTCACCAATAGCAACTGTATATACAGAAAGTAAAAGGCGGCGAAAAAAAGGTTCTTTCGTAAGACAGATGCCAGAATTTAACAGCTTCTTATAAGGAAAATCTAGACCTGTTCTGTTAGCTAGTAACATACGACCTTTTCTCTCGTAAATGAGAGAATCGGTCAAGTCCATGACCATTTTTTTCTGAAGCTTTAGAAAAACATTAGCTGAAATTCCAAGCTGCTCCAGAAGTGAAATTAAAGGTCGGTTCAGGAAAAGAGCTCCTAATAATGAGAGGAAAAGATTTTTGAAACAATTTTATTGACATTTTTCTAACATATTTTCGAAGTAAATATTTCTTGAAATATGCAATTTTATTATTGTGGCAGGATTATTAAGCTGTTATAGTCTAGTAAAAATAGTTTAAAAATTATACATTGTTAAAATGATTTTTAAAATATATATAAATCTGTAAATTGTACTTAAAAAATATCTCCCTAAGAAATTATCCTAATTGTAAATAATAATAATTTAAAAAAACATGATTTTAAAATTTATATAGGCCAGAGGGGTGTTAAGGTTCCATTGATGAATAAATTCAAAAGCTTTGATCAACTGAAGTTGCTGATCAAAATTCATAGTTTTGTTTACTTTGGAGGTTTTTGTTTACACCTCTTTTGGTAGTTGCACAGTGATTTGTCAGGGAGCATTGCTGTCACAATGTATGTCTCAAGTAAGTAATTAATATATATATTTTTATTTTCAAGTGCTTTTATAGCGAATTTTAAAAATTAAGTTGTTGGAATCAATGTTATGTAAATTAGATAGCAGGATACATACAGCTGGGTATCTGTATCTATCACACCCTTCCCTCCTCACTTTAATAATTGGTGCAGTGTTATGCACTGAGATAAGCAGATGTGAACAGATGAATCGCCAAGATTATTGAACCTGAATACTTCAGCCCCTCTTTGAATCACTTTTGATGCTTTCTGCAAGTTGATAGTAACACAACAGGCGATGTGCTGAATTATGTCTGAGGAGTTATAGAATTATGTTGAAATGCTAGCCAATAAACAGTTTATACTTCTTTTTCAACAGTAAAATGTTCTTTTAGTACGTGCCTAAAGTAGCTAATGTGCTTTCTCTACAGCCTACTGTACTTAGTTGCTGGGCTTCTTCCACAACTAACTGTACTTATTACATGAGCTTATAGTACAGGGTGTCTCACAATACTACAATTACAAATATCGAATCATTTTGTTGTACAGATATTAACCCCTTCCTTCTCCCTCCAGTGAAAATGACGGGGTGAGGTTTCGCCCTCTATTTCTCGTTCCAATGATATTCCTGGGCTGGGGTGTTCAGTAGTAGCACACCAATAAGAATAAAATTAATTCATTTCTTTTGCCCAGAAAACATTTTATTTCTCATTTTACACACCAGATGGCTGTACCAGGATACTTTTAAAGTAATTGTAGATAGTTAGTTTATTTTAAACTAAATGTCAGCACAAATCAAATACTTGTATAAAAAAATGGCACTTTTATGACCGTTTTCTTGAAAATTAACCGATCGTTAAGGGTTTAATTAAAAAATGATAAATATGATGAACACTATAAGTGGAAGTTTACCTTAGAAATATTTTATTCAAATCAACCACCATCTTTATCGCTTAATAAAGATTATATTTTATGGAATTGACCGATAGCCGCACAAATCATTTTACGAGGCAATTTGTCCCATTCAAGAAATTCCATTCCATTTGTGAAAAGGGTGAAATTCTTCAATCAATATAACTTCATAGTTTTTCGACTCACGTTCTCTTCTGCAGCAATTTCAATAGCAGAGCACTGTGGATTTCTTCATATCTTTTCACAAATTGTTTTAATGTGCTTTTTTGTATGAACTGAGAGTGAACGACCAGACCAAGGTCGATCTTTACAGCTATTAGTATTCAATAATCGATTTATAGTTCTATATATACATGTTCTATTAAACCCAAGATACTTCAATTGCTTCAAGATTCTGATTCCACTCCCTGCATCTGAATGACCCCTGACCAGAGGGTCAAGGACAGGGGAAGAGTAGTTCCCCTATCATGGGGGAGGAAAGAGTGAGAAGCAAAGAACTCTTTTGTGAGAAAAGATTTTCAGTATGGACTTTATGCGATAGAGTATAGGTGAAGAAGGGAGCAATGGGACTCCAGATATAAAAGTTGAACTTTGCTTTTATTTGGTTTAGCATATGTATATTTGTAATTTTGAGCATCGATGATCCAAAATCTAAAATAAATATGTATACATGATAAGTCCTCTTCATCATTCTGAAAATTTCTAAAAGACGAACCGAAAACGAAACCATCTCACAAAGGATGGATATCACAGATTCTACCTGCAGAAAATCAGTGATCGAAAAGCTGTTTAACCATCAACCTTTATGATTCCAACTTTAAATGTATTTTATATGTTTTGCTTTAAATAAAAATCGCCTGCACCAATAGAAAGCGCCAACAAATACTAGTTAGAAATTGTTTTAACAAACGATTAAAATTAATTCCTTTTTTTTTTTTTAGTGTTACCGTATTTAGTGGTCACCATGAAGATGGCAGGGCTAAAGAGAATAGAAGGGCTAGTTCATTCCGCTCTTAGAGCTGAAGCTACGATTTCCTTCCTCATGACGTCCCGCTGCACACAGATCTCGGAGATCACAATCAAAGATATTATGAAAACTTTGTATCATTCTCTCTGTAAAAATAACTTCGACTTTTTCTTGATCTTAGCTTCCAAACTTTATGCAATTAACATATTATTTCCTTTCAAAAAAAAAGTTTTAAAAAATTTTATTGGCCAAAATATTAAATTAAATATCATTTTAAACTATTAAAAATATTTTACTAGTTGTCGCAAATGATGCTATAAATACCTTGTTTTAAAATTTTCAGTTTTAACTTTCATCATTAAAAAAAAATTAATGCATATATCGACACTTTTTTAGATACATATTGTTCGATAACAATAACTTGTAAAGTTAGGTTAAATTTAGAGTCTTCATTTTAAAATATGCTGTTAATGGCAATTTGTTTATACTTAATCATTAGGAAACAACAACCTTAAACGCTAATTATTCTAACAAAATAATAATTTAGGTTCATAAAAATATTAGAAATTTTACAATTGGTTATAGATATTTAAATTTAAAAGAATATAATTATATTAAAAAAATAATTATATTATAACTAAAAAAAATAATAAATATTTAGAATAACTACATTAAAAACTAGGAGAATATTTACTATTAATTATCTAGACTTTTAATTCAAGTTTTTATTTTCTTTGACTTAATTTATTCATTTTTGAATTTTTTAGTCTGCCTTTTTTTTTTGAAGTAGCTGGGCGGTTTTAATTTAGACGACTAATTCCGATAAAAGTTCTGAAATGCAAATTAGGCGCATTGCTGTTTTATTCACTGCGGGATATTGTCCCTCTAATTCACTTATAAATTCTTTGATGATGTTCCATGCACACTTTGAAAAGTGTTCTGAAATTCCTGACACACTTCCATCGATGCTGCTGATGGAACAATTAGTCCTAGCTTAGATAAGAGAGCACTTGATAGAGTAGGGGTCCGTCTAGTTTTTTCTGAGAGGTAACCTATTTTGTGAAAATTTAGACATAATTTGTGAAAAATTAAAAATTATATTAAAAAATCAAAACAAAAATATGTTAAAAATATGGATTTATAGTTTTTTAAGGGATGCAAAAATAAAATTTTAAGAAAAAGTATTTTGTGAAACTACTGTTTTTCCTAAAGTTGAATTTGTGAAGGTATCGCTAAATGGTAGTAAATTCGGCCTGGATAGACCCCTGTTGAGTTAGAGCAATTTTAAAATCATTCTAATTGGCAATCCAAGCAAACGATTTCTTATATCATCTTCATAATCTTGTTTTAAGAAATGCTTACTGTATATTCGTTCATATTTAATATTAACTGGCTCATTTCGTTTGCAGTGTTGAAGCCATTATTTATATAGTTGTTCATTTACTTTAAAGGAACACATGGAAAATTACATTTTATCCTTTTGTGTTTTGATCAGAATTTTTGTAAGTTGCAATCGCACAAACTCAGTGTTTTCATCATAGAAAAAAAATGGGTAAGAATTTCTCACCCTTTCTGAAAAACAGGGTGAGATTTCAAAAAGTTAAGTAAGATTTCTAAAAACTAAAAAAACACAAAAACTCTTTAAAAAAATTATTTCTTTAATTATAATAAATTTTTAACGTCTTCTATTTTTTAAAGCATTGAATATTTTTGGTGCATCATCATAGAAGATTTTGCCTTTACAAGGTATTTGTCCATCTTACATAAGTGCATAAAAAATTTGAACATCTTACATTAAGAAACCTTACCTACGGTGAACACGTGATTGTAGAGAAATGTGCTCTGAAAGGGGTTCCGTGGTTGTGTTCTGTTGTTCGAAAAGGTTCTAAACAATACTGGTAAATAGGGAAGCTAGATAATGGGGCAGATGATGAAAATAATGAAAGATCTAGGAAGAAAAGTGAAACGGATTTTTTTCTAAATGGCGTAATTCGAAGCTTTTTCCAAAATGCAAGAAATTCGCGAATTTTGAAATCGATTTACAGAATGCACGAATTTCTCGCGGTAATCATTTTTTAATGCGAGAAAAGAAAAAAATATGCGAGATTCTCGCGCTGTAGTGAAAACACTGAAACTGGCATTTCATAAATAATTTTAAATTTTTGTAATTCATTTCACAAAACTGAGAAAAATCATTATAGAAAACAAAGAATGTCTTGGAATATGTCACAAAAAGAAATGCTCCAATATTAGTTAAAGCTAGTTAGACTGAATGCTTCATTCTTGAAGTAAAAGAACGCAAGCTATGCGCCACCGTGACATCAGAGGCATAAATCGGAGGCTTGCCGCGGCGAGTGTTTCTTCAAAGGAGTGAACTAGCCCTTCTATTTTCTTTAGCCCTGTGAAGATGGTGTGCAACTATGTTTTTAGGTCATGTTCTAGTCCTTTTTACTAAAACATTTTAGATTGAATCTTCAGTAAAATTTTGCTTTTAATTTGTGTGTAGAACCTAATTGTATGCAAGTCTGGACAGCTTTTAATTTGTCAAAGAAAAGTTTACTAATCATCATTTTGAACACATTAAGAATTTTTTTTAATAACGTTTGAATTAACATCTTCATTTTGGATCATATTATAAGAGAATTTTGATATATTTCAATTATTTCATAATCATTTACTTATTTTTAAATTAAAAAAAAAAAAACTTTGTTAACATTTGCACTATGAAGAAGGAATAGTGTGAGGGTTAAGTGATAAAATTTGTTATTTCATTGTCACTTTAGTAAATAAAAGCAAGTGAACTCAAAATGGAACTTAGTTCAGAACAATTATTTTATATAATTTTGTTAATTTGTATGCACTTTTTAAATAGTCTTTTATTTTATTTCATATTTTTTAAAAGAAGGTTTGTTTTGTCAACACTTGCTTCTGGACACCCACAAAATTATTTTTTTTAATCACTGCTTATGAAAAAGCAAGTTGAGTCAAAATAAAAATGTTTCTTTAATTATCTTAAACCATATACATTAATAAATTATATTTAAAATCTGAAAAATAATTCAACTAAGTATGTGTAAGTATGTTTCAAATACAAATGACCTCAATAAAAATTTATTTAGTAGGAAAATTATCAATTAAATGGAAATTAGTCTTTTATTCCATTAGGTGGTTTGGCAATTTATTATTAAATACCTATGTCCCATTGAAAATGTCACTGTTATAATTTTCTTTTTGAATTACATCACTGCATGATCAAACCAAACCTGACCCATGTGGCAGAATTTTTTTGGGCTCTCTGCAATATACCACTTTAATACTACTATCTAACTGTGAGATACTTTTAAAAATAACAAATATACATGATACTAATTTAAAGTAACAAAAGCATCAACTTCAAGAAGAAAAAAAGAAACTTTTCGGATTAAATAAAATAATTTTTTTAATTAAGTATGTAATATTTTTTTAATTATAATATTATGGATTATATTCTCGCATTTTGTAGGAGGAAAACACACTAATTACTTCCTTTTTTGGATATTGTAAATCATCATTTCATTAAAAAAAATAATAAAAAATCTTGAAATCTGTAGCAGTAAATTAGACTCTTCAAAAAAGGGTAACTAAATACTAAATGTGTGTTTTCATTTCGAGATTCAGTAGTTGTAATAAATAATATATTAAATATATCGGATTTCAAAACTATGTGGGAACCAATTGTAATAACTGCATTAAAAAAATTACGGCGAACTTTTCAGCAGTAAAGAAAACCAAATTTTTTACTTCATTAATCTTTATTTTTCATTGTTCTCAAATGAGAATAGAAAATGCAAATTTTCCTCACTCCAATGTACTAGAAAGTCATCTTTTGAATATAATTTTGAAGAAAAGATAAAATCTTTCAAATAAATCAGCGAAAAAAAAAAAAAAAACTTTTTACTTTAGAAAAATCTTTCTGCAAGAACTCGGTAACGTTCTGCGACAAAGTCGCTACGTTTCTGCCACGGGGAACCTGACTATCGATTTATTTTAAAACTCATTTTTTCTTCCTATTTAAAAAAAAAACATAGTAACTTAGCCTCACAAGTGGTCCTAATCAGCACACAAATTGTAGCTGAAGAATTGTTTTACATAAGAATGTGGTAGCTCAGGCATGTATATTAAAACATATACCATATTTGGTATACATTTTTAAAATCTGGTACAACACTAAAATATGTGTATCAGAGCATAAGATAATTTAAAACAACAAATAAAATGCATACTTGGAGCACTTATCTTCACAATTTCCAGCATATTTGAACTTTCACAAAAGAACTTTTCCATACTTGGACGTGTTGCAAGTTTACGTCCTTCCAAATTTGGATTTTCAGTAACCATTCCTTTGCATCCCTTGAATCGTATTTGATAAGCAGATGGGTTGTAAATAGGTTCATCCAAAATATTTAGTGGATCTTTATCACGAAATGCTTTCCGAATCTTAAAAGGATGAGCAAGAAAGAGACATTGTTGTAAAACAATTTTAAAAATGTTAAAAGGGAGAAAAAGATATTACATAGGTGTTTATAAATAAACTAAATCTTATATAGTTGTTTATATTAACAGGAGTGCAAGCTGCGCCAAAAAATACAAAAATTGGTGACTATTTTGTTTGTGATAACTAAAATTTTAAATAAACAGTCTAATTTTAAAAATACAGACGTCAAGATATAAAGCTAGAAATACATACCTAACTATCATAAATAAGCTTAGGTTGTTAAGAATGTGTTATTTAACTCGAAAAGAAATAAAATTGAGTAGTTTTATTACCACTCTTTACGTTTTTAAGCGCAGCTTGCACCACTGTATTAAGGAAAAATGCAATATAGGTATGTATTGAAATTAATTCACAATGCTAGGGATTTAATTTTCAATCTCGTATCAGCTTTTAAAATTTCCTTAATTTAAAAACAGAATATGTGCGCAACAGCAACATTATAAAATAGATTGAAATAGCAAAATGTAAAACTGGATTTCAAAATCTTTATTATGAGCAATTAATGATTAATTGCTTTCTACACAGCTACATGCAAACTACACAGTTACATGCATACCTTACAATCACATACTACACAGTTACATGCAAAAAAAAATTTAAACATTACTAAGGAGATATTTACCTATATAATAAGTTTACATACCCTATTACTGAAATTTAACTAAAACCAGTAAACTAAAAGAATTTATATGCATTTTAATAAGATTGAATAATGAAAGTTTTAACATGGAACATAAGAACAAAATAAAAAATAAAGGTAACCAAAATTGAAAGCAAAGCTTACCTCTTTAGCCAGTTTAGTTGAAATCATACCAACTCCATCAGAAAAAGTATATTTGTCATTTTTTATGTCTTGAATGCTTATTACATCCTCATCCATTAACTTTATTTGAACAGCTTCTTCAGAAGTAGAAAAACATTGACCTAAGCGAGCCACATATTTTGCGACATTTTCTATGTGAGAAAAATTTCCCATCCACTTTCTGATGTTTTCAGCAGTGTTTCCATTGCAATCCTTAGCAAATAAATACAAACCATGTTCTCTAAGTTGACTATTCGATGCAGCTAGAACATTATAGTGTCTAGGTCCAATTCTAACACCTTCAATCAGCCGTCTTGTGAATCGTTCCATGAACTTGTCTTTTTGAGTGTGATACTGAACAGCAAAAGTTAGTTTTGAAAAATCATCATCTTGAATAGAAACACGTAATATATTTTCTGAACCAAATTCTCGGATAACACGATTGTCAAAATGCTCCATTGGTTGAAGGCATATTATACGCGAGGGCATCATAATAAGACGGCGCACGAGACACATTCCATCAGGTAAATCTATTTTTGACGGATTTCGTCGATAATGTTCATAAAGTTTTCTAAAAGCTTTTTCAAACACAAAAACATCTTGCCTGGTAATAATGTCACTGATGTGATACAGGGTATTGACAAGAGCATCTTTGTGCTTAACAGTCTCTTGTATTTCCTTCTTTATAGATTCCCAGTGATCTTTTACAGATCTTTCATGAGTTATATATTTAAGTATTACTTGATCTTTAACTTCCAAAGATCTTCCAAACATAACCTCCCAAGCATACTGACAGTTAAATTTAATATCAGAAGCAAAATTTTTATCAGACACATCTTGAAAAAACTGTTGATCAAAAGGAAAGATATCAAATTCAGATAGTAATTTAACTCTAGGTGGTAATTTAACTCTTTGAATACACGAAAAGTAAAAAGAAGTGTTAGAAGTACAACGTTGGATAAGCCGCACAACTATACCAAAAGCTCTGGTTTTAGGAATGGCTACTTTAAAAACTGGACACCTTCCAACCTTATCGATTTCACAGAGGGAATTATTGCAAGAACAACCAAAAGTCAATGATCGTTCCCATTTTTTCTGCTGGTATTCTTGATCACTTGCTAAGAACTGTTGCCGGTTGCCACTTTTAATTTCATCAACTTCCTTGTCATCTTTATCGTTCTTTTTTTCTTTATAAATTAAGGGAATATGTTTCATAACAAAATACAATTGTAGGGACTCACTGTCTGGGTCGTCATTTATAATTACACGCATCAATGCATGATACACAATTCGGAACTTATATGTTAAAGACTTACTTTGACACCTTTTTTCATGGCATGGACACAAATAGATAATGAAGTATCGTTGATTATGAAAAAAAGAGCCACTCAACTCTTTTTCAATGTTCTTATTTTCAAACTGATAATGTTGCATAAATGTTTGTGTATTGGGAGTTGTACCAAAAGCTATTTCTTTAACATCTACATCACCATGGACCTGCTTTCCCTTATTTTTAAGCACAGAACGATCTGCAAATCGCAACCATAAGTTGGACAGCTCATTCTTTTCACTGTCACACCAGTTTTTCACAATGTTTTTGAACTGATCACCACAATGGAAGTCAGGTTTCTCCTTATATTCTAATATGACTTCCAACTCTGTTAAACCTGCTTTATATATAAGATCAACATCAATGTTTTTTGCTTGGCGGCCAATGTCAACAGTGCATGTTAAATTTTTTTCTGAATTATATCCTTCAAAAAATTTTTTAGCCTCAGACCTCACAAAAGTTAAATCATCATCCACTTTGGGAAAAACTATCAATAGTTTTAAAAGTGTCGCCATTTTAAAACTGAGAACTCTGTCCAATTATAATTGTTTTTATCATTACAAGAATCCTAAAAATTAAAAAAAAAACATTTAAGTAATAATTGAAAAAAGATAGAAAAAAAACTAGTTAACTTTTAAAATGCAATAATTTAACAGTGTATAATTATCCTTTTCAGTACATACTTTTGAACTATACTCTACAACATTCAACAACTTCTTTTATTTGGATCATTTAAATTTTGGGGAAAAAAATTAAAACAAAAAATAATTAATATATGGTCAGACATGGAAAAACTTGGAAAAAGAAAATTTTTATGTTTTACAAAATATATGCAGGTATCAAAACAATATTATTTAACTTCAGATAGATGCAACATAACACTGCTTTGCTTGAAAACATTCGACTTCTGAATTCTACCTACAAATATTGGAGTCTATGTCATATAAGATAAAATAATATTCAATCAAACATTAAAACTTTGATGTATACTTTTAGATTGGCACATCATATTATTAATAAGGATTTATTCATGAAAGAAAACAAAGTAAAATATTCCACAAAATATTTTTTTTCACCAATGCAATTTCATGTATCTAATTTTTCAACTAATTAGTATCACTAATTAAGTTAAAAACAACAATTTAAACATTTTAACATTTAAAATATCAGTTCTCTATTTTTATATGGCAAAGATAGCATGATGTTTCTGATTTTTTCTCAAAGAAATTTATAATTCTAATATGATACATAACTCATATTTTAAATGATAAAATGAAGGTTGTGCATACGCTGTAAATACTAAATAATAAGGATATAAATAATTGGCCGGGAATTTTAAATAAACTAATTCCAATTATATTTTAGGTTTAATAATTTCAAATTTAGTGCTTTCAATATAAAATTTTTACTTTCTTTTCTCTTTTATAATTTAAAGAATCTGAAGACTGAATTTTTAAGCCATTTAGTTTGTTCTTGCTTCTGCGTTGACAACAACATTTTGAGGATTTATGTTAACTTTTTATTTTATGTAAGTGCCTTTGTTGCATTACAGAGCAGAATTGCTGCGATTAGTGTCCGACAGAGCAATTTGTCTTTGCTCTGTGAGTTAACGTAAGAACACATAACATTCACTGTCACAGCGTGATAAAAGGCACGGGCATAGGGGCAGTTGCCACGGGCCAACCATCAGAGGGGGCTCCTAAATCGAATAGAAAGTTTATTTTGGGTTTCCTTCTTTAATGAACTTTTTTTTAAAAACAAAATATCAGTACAGTGTATGAACACAAAAATCTATATTTCGTAAATCCACAACTTTCTAGTGCGGAATTAAGCTAAATGTTCGCAATTACGATGGAGAAATTTGGCCAATCAAAAGTTCATATTTTTACATAAAGCAAAATGCAATATGTTTACAAAAATACAGTCTTCTGATTGACTTAAGTGAGCCATCGTAATTGCAAAAATTTAACTGAATTCCCCCCTAATATCAGCAATGTGACCTAATGTCAGTAATGTCATAAGAAAATTTTGCAGCTAGATGACAAAATTAACAATCAGAAATCTGGATTCGGCAAAATGGACATTGTCAGAAAATCAGAAAAATGAACAGAACAATACAGTAGGGAACCGATTATCCGGAACGGTCGGGACCATCGCTATTTCGGATTACTGATTTTTCCGGTTTTCTGAATCGCTACAAAAAGCCGTTTTTTTATTGTTAAACCCAACTAAAAAAAAATAAAAAATTTGGAAATAATCTTAAAAATAAGAAAAAATGCTGAAGTAATACACTAATGATTATTTCCAAATGATGGTAAGGTAAACATCGTTAAAAAAAGGAAAGAAAAATCGTAAAATCCTATGAGGAAAAAAAAAACATTTTTTTAAAAATGGCGAGAAAATTTATCGAATTTCGTTCCAGTTTTTTTGGTTTTCCGGTTTTCTGATTTCCGGATAACGGGTTCTGTACTGTATTTCGTCTGACCATTGGAGGGCGGTACTTTATAGCTATTTTAGGTTCAAGTCAATTTCTTGTTATACAATGTATAATGAGGTGAAAAATTTAAATATCTCCATAAAGTTCAATTCGTCATTACTGAAGTAGAGAAGCAGAGGGAGGGCTCACAAAGAAGTTTTAGCCCCAGGTCCTAATTAGGCTACGTTGAGCCCTGTTCACTGTTCCTGATCATTTTATAAAATCTTTAAGAGAAAAAATGTAAAGATAGCAATATTGCTTGCAAATATAGTTTTGCAAGTAAACAAAGCTTTGTAAATGATGGAAAATCATTGCAAGTCTTGCATGTTAAACAATGAAGGTAAGACTATATTTTTAATATTGTTTTCATAACAGGAAGTAGGTAGTTAATTTAGAATTTGTGTTGTTTTAAAATAATTATGTAATGAAATAGTTGTCAAGTTGATCATAATTTTTTGATTCCTAATTACGACTTGCATAAGAATTTGAAAACTTTAAAAAATAAATAATTAAATAATAAAAAAAGTTTGAGTAATTTATTTTGCAAATTTGTAATAAATCTTAAGAATTTTAGAAGATACCGGTTTCAGGGATCTGTCCAGACATTTTGTGAAAGGTCCGTTTTTGTAAAATTGTGAAAAAATTACTCGTAATTTGTGAATATAAAATAAACGTTAAGTCACATTCTTTCAACCAGGGTCCGCTTTTGTGAATTTGTGCAAAAAAGGTCCGTTATTGCAAAAAAACTTTTTCAAGGAGTTTTTAAATTATAAAGACATGAAAGATTATGCTTAACACTGTAAAATTATAGTTAAAAAAATTAAATTTTAAAAAATAAACAGCAATTGCAGCTACCAAATTAGCGATGCAACATACAAATATTTGGTATTTAGCCTATACAGCTGAACGCAGAATATTCATTTCGAACAAATAAAGGAAGAGTTTATTCAATTAACAAAACAATAATGAAGATAAACAAATTTGTGAAGGGTCCGATTAAAGATAAATTATTTTGTAAAGGGTACGTTTTTAAGTTAAAATATTTTGTGAAGGGTCCGTTGTTACAGTGTTTTCATCATAGACAAAAAATTAGTGAGAATTTCTCACCCTTTCTTAAAAACAGGGTGAGATTTCAAAAAGTTAAGTGAGATTTCTATAAACTAAAAAAACACAAAAACTCTTGAAAAAAAATTATTTCTTTAATTATAATACATTTTTAACGTCTTCTATTTTTTAAAGCATTGAATATTTTTGGTGAATCATAGAGGATTTTGCCTTTACAAGGTATTTGTCCATTTTACATTAGCACATAAAAAATTTGAACGTCTCACATGAAGAAACCTTACCCACTGTAAACACGTGGTTGCAGAGAAATGTGTTCTGAAAGGGGTTCCGTGGTTGTGTTCTGTTGTTCGAAAAGGTTCTGAACAATACTGGTAAATAGGGAAGCTAGATAACGGGGCAGTTGTTGAAAATAATGAAAGATTCCGGAAGAAAAGTGAAACAGATTTTATTCTAAATGGCGTAATTCGAAGCTTTTACCAAAATGCGAGAAATTCGCGAATTTTGAAATTGATTTATAGAATGCGCGAATTTCTCGCGGTAATCATTTTTTGATGCGAGAAAAGAAAAAAATATGCGAGATTCCCGCGTTCTCGCGCTGTAGTGAAAACACTGTGTTATGAAAAATTATTTTGTGAAGGGTCCGTTAACGGACCCAAATTTCTTCTAAACAGACCCCTGGGTTTGTAGGTATGATATGTGCATTGATAAAATTTTATTACATAATAATGCTTAAAATTTTTTACAGTAGTACTTACTAATACTAGCACTAGTAGTACTAACTGTGTAATGAAAACAGTTGAAAGATTTAAAATTTGGTTAATTTATATTTTTTGAGAAATTACGGATTTTAATTCTTTATGTGATACAAAACAAAAATTGTTTTTCGTGTAAAATTATTGTAATTTTGGTAAAGTCTCTAATGCTTACACACTAAGCTTCATTTTCTCGTTATTTTTCTAATATTTTTTGTACTTATTTTGTTTTTTGCATCTTTTATCCGCAATACCACAAACCAAAGACTAAATCTGCTCAATGTTTTGCCAGTGTTCTCCCTAAGCATTTTTAGAGGGTGGGGGCATGACAATTCCCTTTTAATCTCTATAAATGCACCCTTATTACCCTTTTTGTAAAAATAAGCCACTATTCAATAAAAACACCACTTTCTTTATTTTATTTTCTCAGGAAAAGGTTGTTTTCCAAACTACTATCTATTTTAATGAAAAATTCATTTCGTTTTTATTAGTTATTGATAGTTATTTAACTAAAATTTTTAATTTCTTTCCTTTAATAAGATTTTTCTTTTGATGTCTAATTATATAGTTAAAATTGCATGATGTTTTTGGCCCCAGAGATATTCACATCTCTTATTTGGGGTATATCTTATTATATTAATGAAGTTTTTAGTGATTTTAAATTTTACCATTTTTTTTTCTTTTTAATTAACACCTTTTACTTAAATATGCACCTTTAAATGATTATTTTCTCAAAACTTTTAGTTTAAAATATATAAAAAAAGCTGTAAAGTTGTTAATTAATTAATCCTTTTTAGTGTTCTTTTATTTTTGATGAAAATTTATTCACTGAGATTACCTTTTAGCTTGCTTTTAATTATTTTTCAAACTTCAAATTTTCTTGTTTTAATGATAATTATAAAGAATTACTTTGTGAAATACACACATAAAATAGTATAAGAGGGTAATTTAAAAATTGAGGATCAAACTAAATAAATTACAAATTAAAATGAGGATTAAATTCAATAATATTACAAATTATAATGAGGATCAGATTCAATAATATTACAAATTTTGATAAATTTTAACGGTGGTAAGGGAGTACCCTTTTCCGTGACAAAGCACTCTGTCCTTTTTTATTCCAAAGGAGAGCTCTGGTTCTGCTTTTTCTTTCTTAAAAAGCCCATTAAAGAATTTACATATAACACATAGTTCTTTTTTTTTAATAACAGCATTCTCAAAATAGTAACTAATAGTTATCAAATTTCAAACATTAATACGAAAAGAAGCTTTCAAAGATCTAAAAAATTTATGCTTTTGTTTGTCTCATTTGCATATACAATTACATGTTTGTGCAAATTTAATTTCTAGATAAAACATAGTACAGTAGGGAACCCGTTATCCGGAAATCAGAAAACCGGAATACCAAAAAACTGGAACGAAATTTTATACATTTTCCCGCCATTTTTAAAAATAAAAAAAATTTTCCTCATAAGATTTTAGGATTTTTCTTTCTTTTATGAAAGATCTTTACCATACCATCATTTTAGAAATAATCATTACTGTATTACTTCATCGTTTTTTTTTCTTTTTAAGATTATTTCCAAATATTTTTTTTAGTTGGGTTTAACAATAAAAAAAAGGGCTTTTTGTAGCGATTCTGAAAACCGGAAAAATCAGTTATCCGGAATAGTGATGGTCTGGATCGTTCCGGATAATCGATTCCCTACTGTATATGTGAATATTATATATGTATAATCTAATATGTGAAAAGAGTGACTATTTTTTGTGATGTTATCTAATATCATGTTTTACTTGGGTACTTATTATTTAACTTAGATTTTGTTTTCTTTCTCACTAATTCGAAATATTTTTAAATTTTTACTTACAACTGGCATAATAGGCAGACCAAAATAACAGACTTTAGCAAAGTCCTGTAAGCTTAAAAACATGGCAACTTATCTTACTAATTGTTTTTTATACCTTATTAAATTATTTAAATTCATTATTTTTTATTAAAAATAGACGTGAACAAATCATATATTGCCTATTTTATTATATCATTTGATTTAAATCATCGAATTCACTGGGTAATTATGTGTCATTTATCTAAAGATAAATAACTAGTCTTAAACAAAACAGTAACAAGTAACAGTTTTGCCATAATGAGAAGGTCAAATATAACAAAGTTAATACCTTTGTTGCACTTGTCAAAAAGATTTCACAAGCTTATGTCACTAAAACACTATAATGAACATCTCAAATAATACAAAATAAGTTATTAAATTAAACTGGTTACTCAGAGCAAACTGGATATAAATCAGTTGGAACATCTTCTTCAGCACGACAGCCCCTTACAGGCCTTGGCTGCCTCAACCACGCGTAGCCTCCAACGCCTCCTATACATGGCGACTTTTTTCCAGTTGTTAATCTTTATTACTTTGAGACCTTTAGTAGTGTCATCCAGCCATCTAGTTGGAGGTCTTCCTCTGGCCCGAGATCCAGAAGGATTTTTAAAGGTGGCGATTCGTACTGCATTGTTTTCTGGACCTCTCCAGATATGGCCAAGCCATCTTAATCAGTTGGAACATAGATTTCTTTATTTTCCCTTTTTCTAAAAAACACTAACTCACAATCTTTTCTAAGCAAAATATTTCATCAATCAGATAAAAAGTTTCAGTCTGGATTTAATTAATAATTTAAACAATTTGATTTAATATATTATTATCCTAGCTTTTTAAAAATAAATCAGTTGCCACAAACAAAACAGTAACATAATATTGCTGGAGGCCAGGTCAGCAAAAGTACTTAAAAAAGTACTGCATTGTTTTCTGGACCTCTCCAGACATGGCTAAGCCATCTTAATCAGTTGGAACATAGATTTCTTTATTTTCCCTTTCTCTAAAAAACACTAACTCACAATCTTTTCTAAGCAAAATATTTCATCAATCAGATAAAAAGTTTCTGTCTGGATTTAATTAATAATTTAAACAATTTGATTTAATATATTATTATCCTAGCTTTTTAAAGATAAATCAGTTGCCACAAACAAAACAGTAACATAATATTGCTGGAGGCCAGGTCAGCAAAAGTACTTCAAAAAGTACTGCATTGTTTTCTGGACCTCTCCAGATATGGCCAAGCCATCTTAATCAGTTGGAACATAGATTTCTTTATTTTCCCTTTCTCTAAAAAACACTAACTCACAATCTTTTCTAAGCAAAATATTTCATCAATCAGATAAAAAGTTTCAATCTGGATTTAATTAATAATTTAAACAATTTGATTTAATATATTATTATCCTAGCTTTTTAAAGATAAATCAGTTGCCACAAACAAAACAGTAACATAATATTGCTGGAGGCCAGGTCAGCAAAAGTACCTAAAAAAGTACTGCATTGTTTTCTGGACCTCTCCAGATATGGCCAAGCCATCTTAATCAGTTGGAACATAGATTTCTTTATTTTCCCTTTCTCTAAAAAACACTAAATCACAATCTTTTCTAAGCAAAATATTTCATCAATCAGATAAAAAGTTTCAGTCTGGATTTAATTAATAATTTAAACAATTTGATTTAATATATTATTCTAGCTTTTTAAAGATAAATCAGTGCCACAAACAAAACAATAACATAATATTGCTGGAGGCCAGGTCAGCAAAAGTACTTAAAAAAGTACTGCATTGTTTTCTGGACCTCTCCAGATATGGCCAAGCCCTCTTAATCAGTTGGAACATAGATTTCTTTATTTTCCCTTTTTCTAAAAAACACTAACTCACAATCTTCTCAAAGCAAAATATTTCATCAATCAGATAAAAAAATTTTGTCTGGATTTAATTAATAATTTAAACAATTTGATTTAATATATTATTCTAGCTTTTTAAAGATAAATCAGTGCTACAAACAAAACAGTAACATAATATTGCTGGAGGCCAGGTCAGCAAAAGTACTTAAGCTTAGTTACAATCGTTAACAATATTTCACTACCTGATGTCTTAAAAAATCTACCATAAATGGCTGGATTTACATAAAAGTTATTGGATTGAATCAGTTAGTCAACACAAAAATATATTTGTGCTGACGAATTAGGAATAAATCTAGGATTCTTTCACATCAATTTTAGCACAGCTGATGTATTCATTGCAGTAGAATAAACTGTAACATCAAATGTATATTGATGTCTCTTAAAAAATTAATACATAATAAATATAGAAAGATAGTTGGAAATTTTAACACATTTTATTAAGATAATAGCAATTTACCTTCAAATTCAGCACAACTAATAAAGTATTTTTGTTAAATAAATCCTTATATAAAATGGATATGGTCTTACTTTAATCAGATATTTCTTTATGTTTAAAAGGAAAAGAGAATTCTACATTTTAACTATGGCAAAACGGTGATAATAAATAAGGGAAAAATGAGGCAATATAAATAAGGGGGGAATAAAGCACTTTAGTAGTGATGTTTGAAAAATGCTCGAAACATTATTTCTACAAGGGTAAAATATTCCTTCAGTAAAGCACATCACTTTTACAAATAAATGAAATATATTAAATAAAGCTTCTTTAACTTAAGAGAAATTAAATTGAAATATCTCAACAAACTACGAAAATTACAAATTGTTGCGACTACAACCAAATATTTTTATTTTAAAGTGTTCCAGTGTATTAAAATTAATGAATAAACACTTGTCAGACTTTATGCATAGCAGCATATATTACTGCAATGAAACATGAAATAAAAAATAATAATTTATAAATTAAAAGCTAATTGAAAAGAAGCTTTTTCATATATTTAACACAAAATATAAAATTTGTGTTACTCAAACTCGTCTAATTGCTTCCAAACTTACATTGCAGTAGGTAATTAAGAAATGTCATTATAAACATAAACACGAACTTATATTCTATTTCTAAAGGGGATTTTCCAAACTGTGACGATTAGAACTGTGACCAGAAACTGTAACTTTTTTAGTTTCGGTTTGCAAGTTCGCGCGTGTGATGAAAAAAGAAAAGGATAAAGAGGCATACGTTTTGGTGGTAAACTCGTCAATTTACTGAGATTACCTGTTTTTTCCAATTAAATGTGAGTCAATAAACACAGAAATGGGCAGCTGAAAGCTTACTCACATAGTAAACAACAGGCTTAAAGCAAACTTCAGTTGCCAAGTCAAGAAAATATATTAAATTTAAAACACTTATAAATAAAATTAAATACATCAGAAATTAAATGAAGCTGAAATTAAGAATAGCTTTTGTGTTATTATTATGTTTTGGAATGATAGTTGTTTTTGCTTTTTATTTCAGCTATATTGAAACTCCTTTACAAGTTAGTTTCACTGTATTTTAAAATTTTTGTTAATTTAATCCATATTCATGTTTTTTCTTGTTTCGAAGTGCTTAACTCTTAAGCTTCAAGCATGATTGAGATTTTGACAAAGTAATAACCAAAGTAGAAACGGGGTTTGGTTCCTTCTTTTCTATTGTAATTTCCTTTTCATAAAGTTACAAACAAAAATTTTATGCTTTAACATTGTTTAAAATATTGACAACATTTCGGTATCAGTACCTGTCCTAAAATAATCTCCAAGTTTGGCTGACTCAAGAGCTATTGCAAGCGAGAAACAACTTTAAAAAAATTAAATAATAATAGAAAGAAATCATCTTAAAACCTTCCCATGGTTAAACTACTGTACATTGTGTTTTACTTTTGTTTGAATTTTATGTCCTCGCAATTGTAGATAGTATGAACAGGTACGGGTACGAAAATATCCTCATAATTGTTCAAAGTTATTTCTTTATTGGTATCTGTTTTTGCTCCATTACAACTGTTAAAAGTTTTTGAATTAGCAGAAATTAAATATAAATAAAGTCCGGAGTGGCTACATTATGCCTGTCAAATTTGCACCTTCTGAAATTTTTTTTTGTTTGTTTCTTGTATCCCATTGCCCAGAAGTTGCCCAAACTTGGCCGTTATTTTGGCCTAGGTTCCAATACGGAAATCTTCTCAAATGTTCAAAACCTTAACACTTCATGTAAACCAGAGTTCATGATTTTTTTTATTTAAATCGGTGTTTTTTGATTTAAATCAGATTTTTTTTATTCAAATGCACTGTAAGAATTTTAGTTTATGATTCAAAAAACTTTATAAATGTTTAATCACTATTAAATTAATATTAAAACTATATTATAGCAATAATTTTAGGAACTCTGACTTAGTAAAATAATTTTTCAATATAATACATAGCTTTGAATGCATAACAACCATTTTGATACAAATAGCTATGTAATGGAAATTTAAAGACTAGATGAAATAGATAATTTAAAGAATACTTCAGGGGTCTGTCTAGGTTTTTCTGAGAGTTACCTAGTTTGTGAAAATTTAGACATAATTTATGAAAATTAAAAATTATTAAAAAATCAACTCAAAAATATGGATTTATCGTTTCTTATGAGACTTAAAAATAAAATTTTAAGAAAAAGTATTTTGTGAAATTATTCTACTTTTTTTCCTAAAGTTGAATTTGTGAAGGTACCGCTAAACGGTAGTAAATTTGGCTTGGACAGACCCCTGTACTTTAACTATTTAAACAAGGTTTCAATTAGCAAACCATAATTTTAATTTAAAAGTTTGATTTCTTTTTTTTTTTTTCCTCTTGATTTTTAAGATGACAAAATAAATGTAATCATTGATCAAAAAATAAATAAATATTTAATCTATATATTTTTATATTAAAGTATTCATTTTCAATCCAATATCAAAATAGATAAGTTAAGCTAAAAAGATTTTTAAAAAAATCTATGTACTCATTGGAATTTTTTTTCACAAAATTTCTTTATAGGAAATCTGATAATGTCAAAGATACTGTAAACATATTATGAGAAAAAAAGACCAGTTAATAACCCTACTGCTTCAAATAGACTTTGAAAGGGAAGAATGACACTATATCAGAAAAAAATATCTGAATTCATCAGCCTTTTTTTTTCTCTTCCTTTTTTTGGCATATTAGGGTAATTTCTTTTTAATATAACCTCAAGCTTCAAAAATATACATTTTCCACCAATTAAATATGGTGTAGATTTTAATTCCATGCTTTTTCAATCAAGAGGTAGAATTTTAATTAACATTATTTGCATTTTTTTTTAAATTCATGTTTATTAATTACTTTCTACAGCTATGCAAGTCTATATTAAGACAGTATTGAATGTTTTCTTTAATCTGTACTTTCAATCTCAAGGATCAAAAGATTTTTAAAAATATAATTTCAAATGTGTTGGAGTTTAACACAGACCAAGAAAGAAAGTAATTTCATTAACTAAAATTAATTAATGCAGCAATTTATTTAAAATAAATTTTAAAACTAAGAAAAAAAAATAATAAAAGTATCAATAATTTAATACACTGATTTTTAATGTTTGAAATTAATATATATATATATAAAAAAATAAGTTGGTTTAAATCAATGATTTTTTTTTTTTTTTAAATCCTTTGATTTAAATCAAGCTGAATCAACAAACCCTGATGTAAACAACAAAAGAATATAATATTTAGAATGGAATGTACAATAGCTTATGTTATAGGACCTATTTATGCCTTTATCAATTGGCAGGTACTACAATTATCAGTGTTTCTAAAAAAACTATAGGTAATATTTCATAATATCTTTTGCTAAAAGTCACTAGAAATATAACATTGTTCTCAAATTGTCAATTTTTTGAAATATTTAGCATTTTTACCTCTGTTATTATATCTGTTTTATCAACTATTTAGTAAATGACATTTTATTTGTATTGAACTCTGTTTTATATAGGATTATCTTTTTTGCTCCTCTGGCACTTAGTTTTAGAGGGAAGAAATTAAAATAAACTAATTGCAAGAGTTCTCAAAAAATTAAACATGGAAAATAAATTCCTACCATCTGCTAAATTTCTATAAGATGATATTTTTTTTAAAAATTTCTTAGCTTTAATTTAGATTTATGTAATTTTTTTTTGTCTGATATATCTAATTATTGGTTAATTATAATACATATACCCACTGTTCTCTGTGCTTACAACGCTTATTGATTATCATTACTATATGCACTTCATCTTTTCTTATAAAGCTTACTTTATAAGAAAAAAACAAAAGACAACATTACTTTTTCATAGTATGCCCAATTAAAGTCATATATTTGATCAGATGAACAAAAAATATTTAAATGTAAACTAACTAGTTTCAATTTTAAAATAAAATGAAATGACAAGTATAAATATATAATTTTTATTATACTTCAAATTTACAATATTTTTGCATTCATATGACTTTAAGTATTTGTAACTTATGCATCTGGTTTTAAATTTTAACATTTTATTTTGTAGAATCACAACAACCCTGAAACTTTAAAACAAGAACTTATCAAGACAACAATACCATCGCTTCTAAATAAAGATAGGCGGTCTAGACTAAGCAATAAGAATTTTACTATTCCCAGTGTAGCATCAGTTGCTGGGATTAAAATTAATAATAAATTACAGACTCTGAATTTTTCTGCCAATAGTGGTAAACAAGAGTACATACACATTTTGAAGTATGTTAAAGAAAATCTTCAAAGTGATTTTAAAATGAAAGTATCGCCCTGGAGTCTTGCTGCTGGATGGGTTAAGTCTCGTGAAATACATTCTGAAAATACACCTGAGTTAGGGTATGTATTGAATTCTATGGTTTTCAACAAGATCGACCATGCAGGTATTGGATACAAAGGAACGCAACTAAAGATGATGTTAAAACTGGAAGGTGGTCAAGAAGTTATATTTAAACCGCAGAAGTAATTTTTATTTTTAAATTGTCCTTGTTTTTTTAACATTCTTTTTTGTTTGGTTTCTGTGCTTAAATGTTATATTTGTTTTTGTTTTTTTTTATCGTGTTTTGGTTTTAAGTTTGAATGCTCTATATATATATGTAGTCTGTTTATATATATATATATATATATATATATATATTATTCCATTTGTAGTTTGACAGTATATAGNGAATATATATATATATATATACACACATACAGGGTATGTCCAGGACAAATTTACTATCGTTTAGTGGTACTTTCACAAATTTTACTTTAAGAAAAATGGTAGTTTCACAAAATACTTTTTTTAAAAAGCAAATTTTAAGATTTTCCTCCATGCATTTTAAAACTTTATAGTACAATTGTCTTTTTTTTATGAGTTAAGCAGTAGTAAATGATTGCATGCAATAAATTTATGTTTGAATAGTATATATCTTTTTCTCATTACTAAAAATCTCCATCTTTATTTATACTTATAGATATTTAATTTTTGCAACTACTCGGTATTAACCGAGGGCAATGTCAAAACTTGTCGGAGTATGTTAATATTAAAATCTGTTCTTTTATCTCAGTATACTGTTATCTCAATATGCTAAATGTGTGCTGAGTACTTGGTAAAATACTAATTAAAATGATATTGTGTACATGTAGTGTTTATTTTTTAATTTCCACAAATTATATCTTAATTTTCATTATCTTAATTAATAGGTACCTTTTAAAATAACCTAGACAGACCCCTGATATAAATATACGTGTTTCATCTTATTGTTTTACATTTTATTTTTAATTAAATTTTGATATTTAATGGATTTGCAGGGTTGCCACTCCACAGGGAGAACAGGGAAAACTTGGAAAATACAGGGAATTTAAAAATCACCTAAAATTACAGGGAAAATGCAGAGACTTTTGATTTTTTCTTTACAAACTGGAAAAATACAGGGAATTTCGTTTCTTACTTTTGTCTTTAAAAAAATGGTGACCACTCAAAACGTAATCTATGGGATATTTAACCATGATATTTCAGCTATACTAAACTACTATAGCATTATTTAAGTATGTTCAGCTATTTTTCCAGCAATAAAAACTAATAAATATAGTTAGCCCAATATAACTCATACAAGAGCTCAGTAATTGTTGTTTCCTCTTAATATGTACAGGGAAAATAATAATATGTACAGGGTATGTACAATAATATGTGTATAATATGTACAGGGAAAACACAAGGAATTTTTTTTTCCAGATTTGAGTGGCAACCCTGATTTGTTACTTGGCCGATTCCATGAAAAATAGTTAAATGTCATATCTGTTATCATTTTTAAAATTTTAACAAAAAAAATTTTTCTCTATTAAAACTGAATAAAAAAGTTTTAATTTCATGAAGAAAAAAAAACAATTAAGAACTTTGTTTAAAAATAATTATATTTTTTATGAACAGTTATGACAAGCTAACTGTCTTAAGCTCCCATATATGTCACAATTCCTTGTCACACTAGTAAATATTTTTTAAAAAAGGTACTTCCTTTAAATTTTATTATTTCATGTCTTTGAAATTTCTGGACCTAAATTATGCACCAATTAAAAGCAATTGGTTATATTGTTAAGAGACTCTGTATTTGTGTCCGTTTTTTGTTTTATCTGTCACATCATATTTTTATTTTATTAATTAAATTTTTTTGAATTAGGTATTTTTATTAAGAGATGCATAAGTTGATGCTCTGCAAAATGTGTGAAAATATCTTAATATTTGTTAGCTAAAATTGGGCAAAAAATATAGTCATGTGTGTTACCATGGAATTGACCACTACCCTTTAACTGATTAAAGGAGAAATTTATACAAATTTTCCATGCCAAGCGCATACGAGAAAGCAAACCTAGTTAGGAGTTGGTAAACTGATTATACCCTGAACCGAGAATAGCTTTGGCAGTATTAAGGGGAATTTCTACATTTGCTTCTTTTATCGTTTTACTTATTGCTATTTTAATTTGTTATAAAATACTCTGTCTCTTTTATCAATGTATTTAATTGTTATGTTAAATTAAAGTTTTAAATTAATGATGAGGCAGAATTTTAGAAATTTATATTAGTTAATATAAATTTCTGAAATATTAGTTATAATGGAATGTCTATATTAGTTATAGTAGTTATAATAGAATTTCAGAAAACCAACATATAAAGATAGTAAAACTCAGAATTTGAAACATCTAACTAAAATAATGGAATAAATAATGTGTCTTAATTCAGTATATTTTAATCAATTCTCATTTTTTCCGTCTATTAGAATTTATTTCGTTTTTATTCTTTTTGTTCTTTATTATCTTTCGATTTCAAATTGAGTTATTTAACCTAACCATAATATTTTTTTTCCCTGTTACTTGCTTTAAAATCTTCTAAACGGTTGTATTAATTTTAATATAATTAAAGCGATATATTGTCTCAAAATATAAATGATGACAAGTTGTGCATTTTTATTTGTTTTTGATTTCGCTATCTAAATAGTCTAGCATTTTGTTTTAATTTAGGTATAACAGGGAATATGTAGTTACTGGATCTCCATATGCAGGAGCTGATCGCCATAATGGAGAAATAGCAGCATTTCATCTTAATCGGTATAAATATAATATGTAAAAAATTATATATTTATCTGTTTAGTTAAATCTATGATTAATTGTACCATATGTAGATAGTTTTTTCTTCTCTATAAATAAGTAATATGTTTTTTTTAAAGTATTATTTATTTTTTATGAAAGGATATCAAACCTGTATTATTTTAGAAAATATAAATGATGACAGGAATTAAGTAATTATTCTTTTAAGAAGAGTTGTTTCTTTTCATTCACTGTTTGATTGCATATTGCTTTCGAATTTAAATATTGTAACTATATTAATTGAATTGTACTTGCCAAACTCAGATTATATGATTAATACTTATTGTATGAAACATGGAAAAATACAAAAATGTTTGCGCTTTCTTCAGCGCATGTCTGATTTTAATATTGTTTAAAATGGATTTTTAATCTGTTTATAAGTTCATTCTTAGTCTACCAGTAAACACACCTGTATGATTTGCACAAACATATAATCTGATTTTAATATTGTTTAAAATGGATTTTTAATCTGTTTATAAGTTCATTCTTAGTCTACCAGTAAACACACCTGTATGATTTGCACAAACACCGTTCAAAGGAAATTTGTCACCATTGGGAATTTTTTTTTTACTATTACTAAAAAAGGAAAAAAAATCTGCTTCTTTGAAAAAAATTTCTAATTTTTCTAATCTTTTTCTAATTCCTGGAAAAAAAAGGTTTCATTCGTTCTCTTTTTCCTGCCAACATAAACAGGATTTGAAATTCCCTAATTTAAAAGTTACGCTTTGCAATTTACCTTCTCACAATTTAAAACTCGTACATCGCTATTCCTATTCACAGAGTATAAAAAATCCAATATTGTGATTTGTAAAACCCAATGGTGCGATTCGTATTTACGCATTTTTAAAATTCAATATTCCGATTCCTTATCAAGCGTTTGTAATATCAAACATTGTTTGTCGTATTATATCTATACATGATTTAAAAACTACACATTGCTATTCGTATTCACGGCATCTGAAAATTATGCATGTGATTCGTATTTATGTGATTTAAAAATTCAATATCACAATTTGTATTTTTGTACTTTTAAAATCCATTATAGCGTGATTCATGTGATTTTATAATCTGCAATAACGCAATTCTTGTAAGAAGTAATGTTTTTTTTTCTTTTTTGAATTTGTTGATATAAAGGGGTGATATTCTTTGTTAGTAAGTATATTAATTTAACATGTTAGTTTAAAAAATTATGTTAAATATGAAACATATATGGTTTATAAATTGATATTGAATTTTTGTAATTAAAATTTCCAGAGTTTTTCATTTTTTCACAATCACCCCTGGTTTTCTTATCATATTTCATGTTCCTATTTTATTTTTTTCAACGAGTTAGCAGCTATCTAAGGGTATTGGATGATAGGGGTTTTATTGTATATTGAAAATTTTAATGTTAAATGTTGATTAATTAAACTAATTGGTAATAATGTAAATAAATAGTAATAATGTAATGTTTAAAATTACTTTTGCAATAAATGGAGCTATAATTTTATACATAAATTTATCTTTATTTAGTTGAAAATATCTGTTGCATGATAGTGTAACACTGGATAATGTTTTGTTCTATTCTTGCTTTCCATGCAGATTTCTTTTATGGTAAAGATTTATGAAATTAATAGGAGGTACTAGTTTACAAGATAAAGGTGTGTCAATTGTTATATGTCTAGTTTTATGAATTTAAATACTGTTTCGTGTTGTTTAAGTATTACGAAAGGTGATTTTCTATTTAACAAATTTTCCATATAACGAACTTATTATCTGGATTTAGTGACTTCGTTAAATGAGGTTCGACTGTATTTAAATATTAATATGCAAACCCTTTTTTGTGCCTTATTATAGTATAACAGCAAAATGTTCCTTCTCTTTAATGCTAGAAGTTAACTTGTCAAGCCAAATATAAAATTTTATTCACTTATTTTTTGTCCCTCCAAATATAATGTAAGATGCGGTTTTCATTTTGTATACGTATTTTTTTTTCTTTTGATGATTAATAATCCAAGTAGTTAAAAAGTTTCATTTTAATTCAACTAATTGTGACTTTTTTTCCAGACTCCTTGGCCTATGCCGTTCTCCACTGACTGTCGGCAGAATTATAAATCTCAAGACAGAAGTTTTACCTGTAGCATCGGAAAGTTTATCAAAAACATTTTTCACTAGAGGTTTTATTTTTATTTATTTCTTGTTTTTATATGTCTTAAAATATCTATCTAATTTTGTACTGTGTCTCTTTTTTTTTTTAAGTATCATTTTTTACGTAAATGAATGTCATCTATAAAATTTATGAATGAGGTGTTTAGTTTTAAATCCAATTTAAAAAGCATCTGAACAAAGAAGTTAGTTGCACATAAAAATGCTTTCTAGAAAGTTTTCTTGCTTCTAGTGGTTTGTTTTCAGCATTACTTACCTCTAAGACCTAAGTTGATTGCACTTTGGTTTTTGGACGACTTTTCTTAAATGTTGAAAATAGTTTTAATTCCATTTTTTTTTCATTTGTTTTAAGCTTTACTTTAACAAAAAGAATACTTTTTCAGTTGCAAATTTTACATTAACTAATATTTATTAATAATTCTACAATTGTGACCTCGAAATCATTTAATAAATTCTCTTTTGTCAAGCTTTTATTGATTCTGAAAGTTTCTCTTTTTTATTGCTGTGAGCTATATTGTTGTAGTGCTAAATTTTTTTCCTGGGAACCCAGTTCACCTGGATTAGGAGTAAATGATATGGTCTCTGTTAATTTTTCAAGCATAGTGTATATTTTATATGAGTTTTATCCTTAAATGGGTTGTAAGAATTTTCTAAAAAGTTGTAAAGGGAACCAAATGAAAAGTCTGTGGTTTTAGAATAACAATACTAATATGAAGTAAATCAACTTTTGATCTGTTTTTTTTTCTTTTAAATATTTATTCATTAATATTTTACAATTTGTACTTAATTTTCGACTAAAAGTCTAAAATTTATGTCCCGGAACGCGGTTCCGGCTAGCAAAAGTACCATAACATCATACGGGTTCATTTCTGCTCCTCTTCACCGCTGGTTGCTGCTGCTTTTGACAGTAATAATATAAATAAATAAATAACCATGACATTCATATTATAACATGAAATAGTGGTAAAAAAAATTTTTTTGTGAGAGTAAGATTTTCTTTTGATGGAATGTTTTTTTTTTAAAAAAAAATAAAGGAATAAAATAATAAATGATATATGTGATGAGTCAAATCAAAATCCTTCTAGAGGATTTTTTTTTTCGTCACTCTTGCTTTTGTAAAAGCTATTAGCCCTTTTTTATATCATTCAAATAAATAATTTTATTTTTTCAAAAATATTTCTTATTAAAAAAGAAACTTTTTTCAGATAATGACACTTGTTTTTATGGCCATTGTTATTATTGCTCTCCGGCTGATCCCGCATGTGGTACTGGAGATGTTATGGAAGGAGCTTTGATACTCATGTTTCCTGAAAAATATAGGTTAAAAAAATATCGCAGCCCCTGGCAAAGAACTTATAAAGAAACAGTTACTGCTAGGTAATATATACATATTTATCCATTTGTTATATTACTCTAAACTACATTTTGCTGATTTGACATAAAATCAAGGCTTAAAAGAATTATTTTTTACAAATTTTTAATAAAGTGATTGTGATTGTATTGAATCACTTTAACAATCAGCAATGATACCAGTGCAAACGGGTGTGTTAAAGAGTAGTTTCTTGAATCCGTAATTTGAATTTTGTATGCTGTAATAATATCAGCATATTTAAAAAAAATTCATGAGATTACCTATATTAGTAGCTGAGCAATTAAAAAAAACAAGTGAAAATTTTCAATAATTGCTGGAAAAAAATATCAAAACTCTACACATATTTATGATCGAATAGATGCGAGTAGTGGGTGATAAAATAAAGACTAAAATGCATTATTTAAAATTTTTATATGTTAAAAATATTTCATGGATTTTATTCTACCAAATTTATAAAACATCAGAAAATGTATGCATTGATTAATTAATTCTTTTGCTATAAATCAGAATTTGTTACAAAATCTCTAACTCACTGTCATAAAGTGTAAAAGATGGTGTCCTTTAAAGAAAAATGAAAGGAAAGAACATGATTTTTAAAATAATTTATATTTTAAACTCTCGTGATTTTGGAATGTATGTTTTTTTTAAATATTATCTGTTTGAAATCTTGCTGAAGCCAGTCATTACTGTATTTTTATTTCTCAAATGAGAATCGAAAAATCGTGAGCATTTCCTTCCCCTCCAATATGTGATAAAAGCATATTTTGAGTAAAATTCTGCAGAAAAGAAAACAAAATTTTTTTACTTTCCAAAAGAAAAATCTTTCTACCTGCAAGAACTCTGTAACATTCTGCGACGACATTGCTGTGTCGCCGCGATTCTGCCATGGGGTCTATTGCTGTGATACTTTTGTATTTAAACTTATGTCTATAGTCATATGTCAGGGGTCTGTTTAGAAGAAATTTGGATCCATTAACGGACCCTTCACAAAATACCTTTTCATATAAACGAACCCTTCACAAAATTATTTCTCTTTTGATCGGACCCTTTACAAATTTGTTTATCTTCGTTATTGTTTAGTTCATCGAATAAGCCCTTCCCGGAGGGGGGTGGGAGAGAAAGACAAACTAAGTTTTCCAAGTTTCCCTAAGTTTAAATTCCAAACATAGTATTCTAAGAAAATATTTCTACTTTTACAAACATTGTGTGTACATTCTTATTAATATTAAATCATAATTTTTTTTGTAAATAAGTAATTGATCAATTTGTATTTATTCATAAAATTAATTAATAGAATATTATGCAAATAAAAATTAATTTCTGGCAATTTTTTAAATAAAATATTATAAATTTAAGAATTGTTTAAGTTTACTTGATGCATAAAACATTAAAAGTGATACATTACTAAGTTGTGTTATCTAAAATATGTCAATTGAAATTATTAAAAATGTGAGTGATTTTGTATCCATTATTCGTCCGAAATGAATATTTTGTGTTGAGCAGTTAGGCTAAGTACCAAATAACAGGACCCTATTTGCACAAATTCACAAAAGCAGGGCCTTGGTTGAAAGAAGGTGACTTAATGCTTATTTTATATTCACAAATTATTAATAGTTTCTTCACAATTTTACAAAAACAGGACCTTTCACAAAATGTCTAAGCAGACCCCTGCATGTACTACAGTCATATAATTTATTATCATCAATTTATTATTTGTGTATGATCCTTATTAGCATTGAATTATGCTTAGGTGGGAACAAGACTTCAACTATTGTGATCAAATTAGGAAAATTAACATTTATAAAAAAGGAAACAGGCTTTTAGATTTGATTGATGCTGCTGTTTTTGATTATTTGATTGGAAATGCAGACAGGCATCACTATGAAGTCTTTGCTGATTTTCCAGACAGCATTGTTATTTTACTTGACAATGGTAAAAGGTAAATACACTTAATTGTTTTTCATTTTATAAATCAAAATGAAATTGTGTTATTTTAATTTATTTACTTTTATGTATTTTTATTTATTTAGTTTTGGGAATCCATATTGGGATGAATTAACAATTTTAGCTCCTTTGTATCAATGTTGCAAGTATGTATACTATTAATTTTTATTATTTCTTTATATATTTTCGGCAAAACTTAATTCTGTAACTAAGAACAATGTAATATTATATATATAATTAATAAATAATCCATGAATATTGAAATGCTCATAAATTATATTAATAATATGGTACTATTTTTCTATAAATGTCTGTAATGATGTTGTAATTTCTAAATGGTAACAAAGTTAAATACTTGCAATTCAAATGCTCATTATGAATAATATTATTTAAGACTAGAAATTGTTTGATATTAATAATTACAGGAAAGCTTTCTTTATTATGTAAGTAACATTGAATGAATAAGTTCATAAATTATTTTACTAATTAGGTAAATATAATAATAACTTATCTGCTGTATTTGTTTGTTTTCCCCTTTTGCAAATGTCACTTAATTTAAGACAATTTTATCGTTTATGAATATCATATTTTCCGATTTGAAATGCTTAAATCTCTGTTTAAAAAATTCAAACTATTCCGATAATGTTTTAAAACTTTTGAATATTTATAATTTTTTAAAAAATGAGAAAACTGGTTTTTTCTGATATAATGTATTATGTTACATCTATAACACTTGGATTTTTTTTAACCAAAAATATTAGAAACAATTATAATTATTTTTGATAAAATAACTCTTGGTGTTATTTATACTTACTCCAATTTTTAGTAACTTTTAAATTTTTTAAAAAAATAAAAGACTGGTTTTTACTGACATAATGTATTGTGTTACGTCCTGAACACTCAGATTTTTTTTTTAAACAAAAATTATTAGCAGAGCTTAAATTTTTTAAAATTTAATTATGTACATACTTCAAAACTTTGTAACTATAGCATTCAGAAATGTTGAAATGGCCATCTGTTAATAATGTATATTTCTGACTTAAGCAACAATTTACTGTTTGCGTGGTATTAAAAATTTTTTTACATTTTTAGGATTCGCAGAAAAACTTATGAACGCTTATGGACATTTGTTGGCCATCTTGGTCTATCCCTTAAATCCATTTTAAGCCTTGACCAATTGTCACCTGTTCTCTCTCAATCACATTATGAATCACTTGATAGACGATTGAAAACAGTTCTTGCTGCAATTGAAGTGTGTTTAGATGATAATGGTGAAGAGAAAGTTCTTATGGACACAATTTAACTAAAAGCTTTCAATATGTAATGTCTGATTCATGCATTTTAGTATGATTCTGACAATATATTTTTATTCTGTGATATTTTACATTGCCTTTATACTATGAATTGTTTTTTTTATTAGTTTGACCTTTAGGGAAGTAGACTTCATTATGAATATCACTTCCACTTTGTATTCAAAAATTCTGTAATCTTTATTTAATAGTTGACTTTCTTAATATGTGTTAGTAAGCATTTTTTTTTTATTCTGTAAAATAATATTACAATTCCATAAAACAATTTAGAGTGCTGTTTTTATGAAGGGCTATGATGGTTTGAATTTTGAAACTCATATGAAAATTATATTTTTATTCTGTTATCTGTCCATTTCACTTTGCAATATTTCTCAAAATAATGGAAAATAAATAAAACAGTTACTATCGTATACTAGGAACCTCAAGTGTTGAAGGAAATTGTCAGAAAACATGATTAGAAATTTTTAATGTGGTGATAATTAACCTCATTTTGCAGGTTAAAGTTTATTTAGTACTAGTTTACATAATATCAATACTGTAAATTTATGTGAAAAATTAAATTGTTTTGTGTTGTTGAATATTGTTTATTGCAATGTTTTTTAACGTCAAATAGTATAAAAATACCAGTGTTCGTAATATTTAAATAATAACAAGTGAGGTCTATACTGAATCCCACTTCGATACTTATCTCTTTGCCATGCAAGATTTAACGGTTTATGTTTAAAATGCTTTTTTTTTTTATTTGCGTTTTCCAAATCAATCATAAATTCAGTCATACCTCAATTTCACTAATTTGTTGATATCGTAAGTCTTTGGTCATTTGTTATTTTGATAACAGAAAATTATTTCTTAATAAAATTAATCTTTAATTTTACAAAAATTTTTGGTAGCATTTTAAAATCTCACCCATTAATCTTCCTTATTTATTTTCACCAAGGTACAAAAATATTTTTGCAAAGGATTGTTTTTTTTTTCTTCCTTTGAATAACACTAGGTAGACTTGGTAAACTAGAAAGTAATCAAGTACTATGTCTTATTGATTTTGGGCAACCAAGTCCAATCCTTGCTTTCTAGTGAAAACATTTTTCTTCTTTTCTTTTAACCTTGGATCTCAAAATAGGAATTTTCCTTTTTATTTGATTAGATAAATCATTTCATAAATTAATAAATCTTTTTATATATTAATTTATATATATATGGAACTATATATATAGAAATAAGACTTGCAACGTGATTGATTCAAAAAGCTCACCTCAGACATTATTATGTCATGAATTTAGGCTTAACAGCAAAACCCTCCCGTTCTTGACAAGTGCTTGCGTAAAAGAAAGCTATTTGTGGGTGTTTTCAACTCCTGTTGCGAAAGGGTTAATAAAATGCATTTTCTGAATAAACATACCTCCGAATAAACATAAGTTGTCATATTATTATTAATATTCGGAAACTGTGATTATTTGTATGTTATATAATCAGCTCTTTTTTCAAAAAATTATAAGCTCTGGTGATTTGCGATACAAATGAACAATGTTACTTGGTGAATCATCACAAAGCTTTCAATAATCCATAGTATTTTACGCAGTTATGTCTTTTCCAACATAATATATGTGGGGTGCTATTTTATAAAAGTATACAAAATTATTGTATAAAAATTATCCTAGTTGCTAATAAGTAAATAATCACTTTTAATCTAAATGTAGTTTAAATCTTACTGAATTTTATATTATCCTGCCTTTTTGAGATGCTTTAACAGTTACATAAAATAGTTAGAAACAAAACATACAAATCTGTATATAAAAATTCTTAAATTATGCAAGAGGTATTTCTCAAGTAATTGATGTGTTTTGATAAATTAATTAAGGCCTAAGAATGTTATTAGTTGTAGTGTTGTGAGTCGCACTTGTTATGGATATATCCTGGCAATTTCATGTATATGTAGGAATTACACTGCGGAACAAATATTATTTTTGCCTTGAAATTTTTTAATAGATTTCAGATATTTTCGCATACTGATTTCAAATCTTCAATCTGTTTATCTCTGCAAGCTACAATTTTCATGTAATTTGATAATATATTCCTAACCAAGATTTTTCTTTTAAATTTACTCAAGTTATCACTTAGTGCTCCCACTTCTCTGGTACATAGGGAGTGGTGGAAAGATGGTGCGATACATTAAGGTCATATGTTTTTTGTCTTGAGTGTTATTTTCAAAACAACAGGCATATGTATATACATGCATATAAACCTATGTATTCTTTATAAACTCCTAAATTCATATGAAAAATGAACCAAAAATATAATTTCTAAAAAAATCTTTAGATTTCGAAACAAAACTAATTTCAGATTTGAAATCCCTATAACCAAATTAGGTAAGATCAAGTTCTTGTATACATGCAACAAAGAAGTTGTTCCCTAGTGTTAATAATAATCCTCTTGCTGTTAAATTTATTTTGTGTGTGTATGGTAAATTGCGTATGTAATTGGTAAAATTCAGATTCTGTTTAATCATATATCATGGAGGAAAACATGCAATCTATGAGAATTCTGTCTACTTGGCTAAATATTTGTTAAAATATAATAAATGTGAAAGCAAACAACAGTGTTTGCCATTTTCCAAGTTATTAGTGTCTGCTGTGTCATTTATAAATTTTTATTTTTTGAACTTGTGCCATGTGCTATAGTATTTGTATTATATCTCATTGTATAATTTTTTTGTATTCTTTTTATTAGCTAGTTAGAACTAGACTCTGCTGCATTCTACGTTTAAAAAAATATTTTTTAGTTCAACAAAAACTATTTCTTTTTACTGTTCATTTCTAGGTAAAATGTGTGCCTCTTTGGTCCTAAATTAGATTTTCAATTTGATGTATCTACCAGATGTTTTAAAAATGGCCGATGATTTGAAGAGTGAATTAAGGAAATGAAATGTATGGTTTGCTGTGTTCTATTTAACTAACCTGAGAATCTGTGTGCAACCCATCCAATAGTGTACTCAAAATGGACTATCCTTTCCATGTTCTGTCTGATATCTTTAGGGTCTGCAATTGTCCACGTTGTAATGCATATATTTCTTTATACTGCATTCCATCATTATACAATCTGAACAGTTGCCATATTTAGTTAATAGGTGCCAAAGATTTTGTGGGTTTTAGAAACTTAAACTACATTTATAAAAAAAAATAAAAAACTACTTGCTGTTGTCTTAAATATCTTTCTGCAAAATATACCTTTTGCAGGAAAGAAGACAAATATAAGCCTTTTACTTCTACAAAAAAAGAAAAAAAAATTTATTTGCTAAGATGTCTAAAGAGAACTATGATTTAACCACCAAAGATAAATATCTATGGATGGAAAGATTTAAAGACAGATTTTTCCGCAAAAAGACAAGATACTCTTACTGCAAAAGATGTCTGCAAAAAGATAGTATAAAAACTTATTACTCTGAATATTACCGATATGACTAATGTTATCCTTTATTTCGGTGTTCTACAGACTGCTTTTAGGAATTCGCCTATATATGCTTTTAATTGAGTTTTTCAAATTAAATTAATTAATTTTATAATCAATTTAGTCCAATTCTTCTTGAACCCTCATTTAAAAACTGAAGAATTGACTTCTTGCATTGTACAGTTGTTTTGTTTGAAAATGTTCAAACTTTTAAAACTTTTAGTATTTATTAGTTTTTTTTTTTTTTAAACTTATCTTAATTTCCCATCAATATTTTTTACCTACATTACTACAGTAGGGAACTGATTATCCGGAACAATCGGGACCATCGCTATTACGGATAACTAATTTTTCTGGTTTTCTGAATCGCTACAAAAAGCCGTTTATTTTTATTATTAAATCCAACTAAAAAAAAAAATTGGAAATAATCTTCAAAAGAAGAAAAAACGATTAAGTAATACACTAATGATTATTTCCAAAATGATGGTAAGGTAAAAATCTTTCAAAAAAGAAAGAAAAATCCTAAAATCTTATGAGGAAAAATTCATTGAATTTCGTTTTAGTTGTTTGGTTTTCTGATTTCTGGATAACGGGTACTGTACTGTATTACCTTTTTTTGCTTAATTTCTTATCTCTGTTTTTAGTTCATTTTCTCCTTGGCAACTTAATATACATATTATGAGTGATTGTAAAAGTTTTTCTTCATAAGAATAACTTTATATGCATGTACAAATCTTTAATATAATATATGTAACTATGTCTAACTTTTAAAGAAATAATTCCAGGATACTGAAACAGAAATATATACTTGGTTAAAAACTTGGTTACTTCAAAGAATATAAAGCCTCTCCTCTTCGTAGCTCGTTGGAAATGCATTTTACTCCTCTCTGCCGCAACAGTTTTTTTTATTATTTGTTTTTCTGTTTTGTTTTACATCTTTATTTTCTACTTTATATTAACAACTTTGCATTTTATGTTTCAAATCGCTTTTGCTTTCCTCGTTAACCTCCAGCAATAAAAGAATGAGTGCTGAGCGATCAAAACATGTTGACTTTTATTACCATCTTTGTATTTTTTGAAGCCAATGAAGTTTTTAATATATATGTCTAACTCCAATTTATGTAATTAAACTAATTTGATAAGATATATTGTATGTAACAAATCTCATTATTGTCCTGTGTATTCTAATTTTGATAAAAAGAAATCATTTCTAATAAATTTTATTTCTTCTTATTAGGTAAATCTTTTATAGTTTTAAATACTATTGAATGAATAGAAAAAACCAATTGTCTACATTAATGTTATGATTTTATGTTTTACCTACATCTAACGCAATATTTTATTTTAATGTGAAACTTTTATATACAAAATTAATTGACTATAATAAATTTAAAATGTTTTTTTTCCTCCATAAATAAATCTATTTAAGCTATGTTGATAATTGTGATGAAAACTCTTCATTGATATACTATCTCTTAATATTCTAAGTTTTTTAGTTTTTATCAAGAGAAAAAATTTCAACACTTCTCTTTTTCTTAATTTACTATATTTGCTTCAAAATCACAATTTTTAAATATCCAGTAAAAAATAATGTAACTTTAGATATGAATTATATAAGATAAACTGATTCTGCTATTCTATGAATATGTAGCAGGACTACAAGTTATGTATAGCAGTAATTTAAAAATGTTTCAAGGCATTCTTGCTAATGTATTTGTCTAACATATCATTGTAGTAACATATTCTCATAGTTTACTTTTTTATGTTTGTACAATTATTTATTTTTAATAAATGTCTTTAATTATTCTTATGGTGTCTTGTTTCTGTTTTCTTTTCTTTCTTCTTTTTTTTTTTCGGTTAATGTTTTTTGTGAGTGTGTGTTTAAAAAAAAAAAAAAAAAAACTTTGCTTTTTAGAAAACTGATCTGTTTTAATTTGCTTAGCTGATTTCAGTAAGAGATGACTGCTTTATTTCTAATATGTATTTTAGCTTTGCTATCCTGAATAAAATGCATTATTTAATTTTTATAAGTTTTATTTTGGATGTAATTTAGCATTTTTATTGATTGATTAGGACGAAATCGGGAATATTCCGTATAAATTTACTCGTTTTAGTTAGCATGTGACTTTTAATCCTAACTATTGTTTCAATTATGATATCATAAAGAAAATGTAGGGTTATTTAATTAATATTCTTATTGAAAGCTAGATTTAAGAAGAAATAAAGAATGTTTTGCATTAATTATTTACTCATTTTAGCTACCAGGTGTCTGTTCTAATCCTGATTATTATTTTAACTATGATATTATAAATAAAATGCATTATTTAATTTTTTTAATTCTAATTTCGAATATGAACCTGTAATTTTACAAACTAGCTTTCAGAAGAAATAAGGAATATTTTGTGTTAATTATTTATTCATTTTTATTTTCAATACGTAGTATGTAGTTTTTTCTAATTATGTATATGCAAAAGGGAATAGGAGCATGCTGCGCATTCCTAAAAAAATTATTAATATTTTCATGCAATATCATTTAAAATAACAAAGTTTTGGTTCATGAACTGTATTGATTTATACTAATTTTTTATTATTATTTTTTCATTTGTTTATGTTTCCATTTATTATTTGTATACAATATATACCATGCATCATATTCCGTCACTTTTTTCCATTTCTTAAAACATTTCATTATTTTGATATATTTATATAGTATTCAAATTTTTATGATACTGTGAAAATTGTTTTGTAAAAATTTGCAAGAAAAAAAGAAAGCAAGAAAAAAAAATTGAAATTAAAAAAAAATGAAACAAATATTTATTGATAAGTTTCTGTACAGCTTTTATTGCAAGAAACATTAGTTTAGTAATAAAAATGAATTTATATAACATCAATTAGGTCAAATGAAAATGAATTTTTGTCAAACAAAAAATTATTATTGTAAATACATTAATTATGAAATAGTAAGAAAATCAGAATAATTTCTTCTTTGATTAATAAGAAATCACATAATTTTATATTATTTTACCGAAAACAATAATTGATATTAAAAAACACTTGCACTCTTAAAATTTCCGAAATTAGCACAAATTGGTTTTATGTACTATGTTCACACCACATTTCAAATATTTACAAAATAACTTTAATTAAAGTACATATCTTTAATAAAACTAAATAAAAAACTGTTTAACAAAGTTTTAAAATTTTTGTTATATCTTTAGAAAATTAATGAAATTTTTCTAAAATTAAAAATGTTACCAAAGGCATTTCAAACACAAAGTTAAAAACATTCTGCAATTCATATTCATTTGATAAATTTTCAGAAGTCATACTTTGAATATGTTGAGTTATGATTTCTTGTTTGCGAAGAACAATAACTTTCATTTTATCAAACATAGTTATGTTCTCATTTGGTAAAAAAAAAGTTTTGCCAATTGAGATGTACTTAATGAGGTAGGTTAAAAGAATTGGTTTTATGACATCATACAATAAAATTGAATGAGTTTATTTGTAATTTTGGTGTTTAATTTGCCATTTTGATGACATTAAAAATAATATCAAACTAAACCAAAAACTTAAATTTAGTTTTCAAAAAGTTTGTAAATTAAAGATAGTCTATATTACAAAATTGACTGAAGACTAGATCATTTTTCTTAATTTCAAAATTATATATTTTTCATAAAACAACTATTAAAATTTATTATATTATTTATTTAAGTTAATTTTTACTGTATCATATTCAAGGATTCATTTTTGATAGATTGGTTTTTAAAATTCATTTGGAAAACTAAAATACTCAAAACTGATTTACTAACTATGTTCTATTTCATCTTTTGTGTACATATATTCTTGAATATTTCAATTTATTCAAAATATCTTTTTTCGATGAAAATTTTCTATTTCGTGACTAGATTTTGTACTTTTTTGTGAATAAATTTGAAATGTAAATATTATTTAAAAGCATTATAAGTTTTCTACAAATTTTAATAACGCATTGCGCAAGGTAAATAATGAGTTATTCCAATTTATAATTCCCTTTCACTAAGGAATAGTAAAAATAAGTACTGGTCTTCCTAAACTTAAATTTAATTCTCTAGTTTAAAATAAACTTATTTAGAATAAGGTTTAGTGTATGTAAAATCTCCATAATCGTAAAAGGAGTTTCTTGTATGTTTAATGATCGCATTTGATTGAGTTTATTGATCAGATTTTATTCACTATGTCAGGTAAGCTGAATGTTCAATGTGATTACCATGTGAGAGCTACGCCACTAAATTTGTATTGCTCAAGTTATCTAAAACCACGTGTTTACAGTTATGCTTTTAAAACTTGTTTTTAAAAACTGAAAAATTTCAATTGAATAGTAATTTAAATAAAAATAAATTAGATTTAAATTAATGAAGAAAAGTGCTTGATTATGGTATGTTGTGACCAGGGGTCTGTCCAGACATTTTGTGAAAGGTCCGTTTTTGTAAAATTGTGAAAAAATTACTCGTAATTTGTGAATATAAAGTAAACGTTAAATCACATTCTTTCAACTAGGGTCCTGCTTTTGTGAATTTGTGCAAATAGGGTCCTGTTATTGCAAAAAACATTTTCAAGGAGTTTTTAAATTATAAAGAGATACAAGATTATGCTCAACACTGTAAAATTATAATAAAAAGATTTAAATTTTAAAAAATAAACAGCAATTGCTGCAACTAAATTAGAGATGCAACATACAAATGTTTGGTATTTAGCCTATAATGCTGAACGCAGAATATTAATTTCGGACGAATAAAGGAAGAAGCGTGTGCCGAAGACTAAACTTCGTTCGTTTACATCTGTCTTTCTTTCCCCCACCCCCCTGGGAAGAATTTATTCGATTAACAAAACAATAATGAGGATAAACAAATTTGTGAAGGGTCCAATTAAAAGATAAATTATTTTGTGAAGGGTCCGTTTTTAAGTTAAATTATTTTGTGAAGGGTCCGTTTTTATGAAAAGATATTTTGTGAAGGGTCAGTTAACAGACCCAAATTTCTTCTAAACAGACCCCTGGTGACTATCATGAGTTGACTCTGCTCAATAGCTTAAAGTCACTAGTAAGGTCAACAAATAGCAGGATATAAGAATTAATAAATAAAAATTGGAATTTTTTAAGCTTTGAGAATTGTGTCTGTATATGCCTTTCAATTTTGAGCATGATTTTATTATATTGATTAATTGCTTTTTGTTTATCCTGTATGTAGTGCAGATATTTAGCTAGTTGATAATAATATTTATATCTATTATGTTAATTTTATTAAATGATGGCCATCCTGTGACAATAGTTATAAAAGATACTCTTTAAAAACTCAACTCAAAGTATGACCTGCATGCTTTTCTGTCACACAAACGGAGTACTTGAGTCATTCACTACAAACAAATGTGCTGCATAGATCAGAAACTTCCACAGTTTTTTCTTAGGACTCAATAGCTACAGAGTTGTGTGCTGCTTGAATGAAAAACTTTTTCTCAGTTTTGTCCTGTGACTCAATAGCTGGGATGTCTGCTGCCCAGATGAGAAACAACTGCACAGTTTTGTTCCTGCTCACAATGAAGAAATTTCTATGCAATTATGCTCTATAACTCAATTACTAAAGAGATTGTATGCTGCATAAATGTATGCTGTCCTCTGACTCAATAACTGAAGGAGCTGTGTGCTGCATCAATAGGAAACTTCTGCAGATTTTTCTAAGATCCAATAGCTAATTAGATTGCAACACTTAAATAGATTTTAAATTTTTAAGAAGCGTTCTTTAGTCCTTTAAATTACATTGACTCTGACAAATGATAGTTATAAAGTGAGAACATGCATATGGCAATTGCATAGGCAACTCTCGTCTCAATCCATGCTCTCCATGAGTAAGTTTACTTGCCAAGAATTATTATTACAGATATCAAGTTGCAGTTTTATTTTCAATTGTCTTTGTTTCTTCAGAACTTTTTCTCCTTTCTGGAAACCACAGTTGTTCTAAATTCAAGAACGGGGCTTCAAATGATAGGTGAAAAATTATTGACAATGCAAGAGTGATCATTAATATTCCTAGGAATTCTGTGACCTATAAAAATTGTTCATTCACTGTATGTAAGTAATATAGTTTAAATCATTTATATAAAATATTAAGCATCAAGTATCACCACCATTTAAATGCAGCACAATGTTGTTGTTTTTTTTAAAAATTAGTTATGCAAATGATCATGTTATAGATATCGAGTCAAATAAAATCAAAATTTATAAAATGCAAAAGCAATATATATAATCTAAAAGCAGCAACATATATTATTGTTGCCTTAAAGCAAAAATACATATTGCAATGTCATGCATAAAAATGCAAATAAAAGTAAAAATTATAAGTAAGATATAATGCAAAAGAAATATTTTTTTAAAAAATAAACACTGCATATTGTAAAGCTATGAAGAATGTAGGTAAAAGCAAAAATTATATAATTAATGAACCAAAATTATTATTACAAATTGTGAATAAGTAATATGCAATAATGCTTTGAATAAAAATGTGGATAGAGGAAAGAAAAGAATTATATAGTTCGTCTAAAGTAAGAACTCCCCTAGCCTTTCGTCTGAACCCGTGGAAGTGACTATGGTAACGAGGTATAACCATTTCAAGAAGGCGTGTGGGGTCACTGTTTAGGACAAGTTTTGGTCCGGGGGATGCGAGAGAAAGGTAATCTTTTTCTCCAGTATTTTATGTTAGACCTTGAGTGAAGAGAAGCTACCCTCCCTGAAATGCGCTATTCTTGTTTCCATAGCAGCAGACGGCGTCAGACTTTGTGACGGGGAAGTTCTTACCGTAGGCAAACTATACTATATAATCAGTAAAAAAATATGTATTGTTTTGATTTTGAAATAGAAATGCAATAAAAACTATAGATAAAATTATATATATATATATATATAATTTTTTTTGTAGTCTACCAATAATACGTGATACTGTGAATAAAAATGCAGATAGAAGCAGCAAAAAAGCTTGCTTTTTCATAATGTATAAGAATATAAATGAATTTTTAAATAATTATTAAAATTAGCGCAATTTGAATATTTTGAAAAGAACTGAATTATAAACGAAACCTTATAACACGTATATGTACTGTATAAAAAACTTTATAAACAAACTTAGAAATTTAGGACGCAACTAGGATTATCAGCTCTGCTGTTGAGTGTAGAATTTGCATTGCCCCATTACATATTGTTTCTTTTAAATTTATCTTTCATAAATTTCGTACATATTAGCAAGATTTAAAAAATATAAATTTGGCCTTTCTATCAAACCAGCTGGATTAACATTATAATATGTAAATCTTAAGTTTTCTGTTAAAGGACCCGTCATATGTGCTGACCTCATTAAAAGATATTTTACTATTTATTTAACTATTTTTAAAAACTAAAATGTTCTGTTTAGTATTTTTTTTTTTTTTTTAGTTTGGCTTGTAAGAATTATTTGAAATTAGAAAAAAGAAATTCTGAAACTATTTTACATTAATTTTAATACAGTATATTTTTTTATTGCATATCAAAAGGACACAAAACGAACTATCCCAGGATCCCAAATCTATATACATTTTTGGTTCTTTGTCGGATTTGTATTAAAATTTTTAATAAGAAGCTTATTTAAAACTATCGTGCTTACTATATCGTAGTGATGAAATTGAAGCAATGATCGCCTCCAGCTGACTCGAACCCATAAAACTGGAAAATGTAGTAGATAAACTGAATAGCATAATCGACTAAGTGGTGTAAAGGCCTGCCATGACAAGAATTTATTCAGCATACCTGTAAAGAAGAAAAAAAACTATGAATTTTAAGGAAGAATATTAATAGGTGCCATTTTTGAGCACTTGAAACATGTGAACTGTTATTTCCAGTTAGTATGTTTTTGAAGCGAATGAAGTTTTTACCATCTCTCCATAGCACGTGGAAATGCATTTTACCCTGATTTTTCTCTCTCGGCCACTATGGTTTTTCTGGTTCGTTTCTTTCTTTCTTTATTTTTTTTAAGTCTTTTTTTCTCTCTTGGCTACTATAGTTTTTATATTCTTGTTTCTCAACTTTATTTTTCATTAGCAACTTAACGATTTTTATGTTTCAAATCACTTTTGTTTCTTTTCATTCACATCTGGCAATTCTTGATGGATGCTTATTTTTGAGCTTTTAAAACATTTCCAATTTGTATATTTTTGAAGCGAGTGAAGTTTTTAATCAAGTAATTTCTTACGCTTCAGTTTCTTGGGATTATTCATTTAAGTAATAGAGAGAGTCTTATACTTTGGAACACGCACACTTTTTAGGAATTTAATGGAATCATTAGCGCAATTTTTATTTCTAGTAAGGACATAGCCAATTGATGACATGACAGCAAAAGTTAGCTTCTGAAGTATTGCATTAATGAAATGAATAATCCCAAGAAATTGAAGTAAATTTATACATTTGTAAATTCAAAAAAAAACATAAGCTTCAAAAATTAAGGAGGGAAAAGGACTCGTTTATCCACCTTAGTTTTTGAAACTAATAAAGTGCTTGTTAGTTTTTAAAACCAACAAGTACATAAAAGTAATATCTAAGTTAAAAAGTTATTTACAAGTAATAATAATTAGTTAAGTACAAAAGTAATATAAGTTCGGCACTTAAAAGTAATATTTTTCTTTGAATTTTGTTTTTATCTTTTAAATTCGTTCTCAAAAATTTAATAAGAAGAATTGAAATTTAATGGAACTGAAATTTAATTTAGAAATTTGTAAAATTATACAACGAAAATATAATAAGTAACAGAAGAAAAATGTTTTAGTTAATGGGAAAATAATGATTGTCCATTTAGATTGACCTCAATTTTGATTTTTAATGAACTATGTGATAATTTTATCTTACACATACAACAATAGTTTTTAATATTTTTGACTTTTTTTTTTACTACGGGCAGTGTTTCCCCAACTTATGACTTTTGTGTACCCTTTCTAAATTTTTCGCAACGCTGTGTACCACTAAAAAAATGAGTGTATTTTTTACTACAGAAAAATTGCCCAAAAGTTAAAAATCACAACTGGCTGTTGACACCACTTATTATTAACTGTTAACTCAGCAAAAAAAAGCCAATAGAAAAATACGTAATCGTAAATTTTCATGGCTAGCTTTGTGTTTAAATAAAATGTTTTGAAATTTTCGTTTTGATGCAAGATATTTCGCATAAGAACGCGTACCCCCACTAAACTGTTCCCGTACCCCTGAGGGTACAGGAACAGTTTGGCGGTTAACAGTTTCCAAAATACCACACTTTGGGAAACACTGCGATAATTTTAATCTGTTGCAATCTTTTGAATACGTAAAATGTTATATTCAATAAATCTTGTTTAATGTATTGTTGCAATATTTTTATTAATTATTTCAATTGCAGATACTTTCATTAACTATTAGACTGTTATTTTATAATTGAAAAATGCCAAAATCTGTTTTGCTTGTAGTTAGAGCATCAGAAAAAAATATATGTAAAAGGGAATCTGGTGCCCCATCTGCTTTAAGTGGGCTCATAGACTATTTACAATTTCTACGTGTGACAAATTTTTATTTTAAATTTGTTGCAAATAGAAAATGTAACAAATGTTGTGACAAATTTTTATTTTAAATTTGTTACAAATAGAAATTGTAACAAATGTTGTGACAAATTTTTATTTTAAATTTGTTGCAAATAGAAATTGTAACAAATGTTGAGACAAATTTTTATTTTAAGTTTGTTACAAATAGAAATTTTAACAAATGTTGTGACAAATTTTTATTTTAAGTTTGTTACAAATAGAAATTGTAACAAATGTTGTGACAAATTTTTATTTTAAATTTGTTACAAAGAGAAATTGTAGCAAATGTTGTGAAAAATTTTTATTTTAAATTTGTTACTATTAGAAAAATTATGTTACTGATTAGTATTGAAAGATTGCCTTTAGATTGCAAACATGACTATAATTGTATCAGCTGAAAATTATGATTTGAAAAGTGTCTAAAGGTAATTTTTCCCCTGCATATTTAATTAATTTAAATGATAAACTATAGGAAAATATTTGACTTAGTTTTCTTTTCATAATTAAAAACAGCGTGATGGTAAAACAAAAGTCCTTTTTTTGTCATTAACTGACCACCATGTCCTGTAGCACATGTGAAAAGCACCCAGGCTACTCCTGCTGCCCAAACTGTCCTATGCAATACTGCATAAATAACTCCTTCCACAGTATCTGCAGCTGTACCTCTGCTCCACAAGTAGGTTGCAAACAGTACAGCCAGACAGCTAACTGATGATACTGCCCATCCAGCACTTTGGGTAACCTGCAATACAATGAATTCAAAGTGTTACAAAGAGTGCTTTATTTTGATGGTGGCTAAAAATAATAATAAATATAGCTATTAGTGAAGTTGAAGATTGTTTACTTTGCTCAAGGACCATTTCTGTTTTTTCCAAAGAATGTAGCCTAAGGCCAACCCTACGCAATAAGCTCCAACGTGAGGATAAGGTCGGAAATAAATCAAATTCGCAGTTCTTTTGGTGAGTCTGAAATTTTAAAACATATGGTTAATGTATTAGTTTTACAATTTAAGTCATTACAAAAATTTTAATAATGTTGATTATTACTTTTTTGTTGTGTAACCTGAAATTTTTGTAAAACTGTTAATTTGTATTTTGTTGAATATAAGAATCCTTCACTTATAGTTTTATTAAATGTCATATTTAATAAGAAGCTCAAGAGTTGTTTTTGAGGATTTTAACAAATGTATATAAATTTCATGTATGATTAAAGAAATTATATATATATATATATATATATACACATCTGTATATATATATATATACACATCTATNTATATATATATATAAACAATTTTGGATATTTAAAAACCCTAAAAAAAGTCTCTGAGCTGAAAATAAATATATAACTAATTATGAATCTATTTTTCTCTATGGGCTAAACAGCAATTTCAATTTTAAATCTTTTAACAATAATGAATATATCTATAGTATTTTAAAACTTTAGAAAAATAACAAAAATAATAGGGGGGGAAATATATAATACCAAAAATTAAATTATTTATGACTTAAAGATTTAATTAATGAATGAATCAATAATTATGATCAACCGAATGCAATTAAAACTAAAGTCCATCGAGCTTCACATCGACTTTTTGTTTTATACTATATTATTTTAAAACCGGCGTTAGTCAGCTAACACTATTCTGCGTTCACGGCTATTAATGTTTAATTCTGTAGCCTTATAATTTCGAACTCACCCCAGAAGACAAGAGAATTCCTGGATCAAGCATTTTATTTTATTTTATAACCGGCGTTAAACAGGCGACTCAATTTTTGGATTTACGACTACCACTGTTCAACTCCGTAGCCTTGAAAATTTTGAAAAAAATCCAGAAGACAAGAGAACTCCTGGATCAAGTATTGGGAGAAATTTACCTTCATGGAGAACTTTTTGACGTAAATGCGGGAACTAACCTACATTTGCCTTACATGGTTAGTCTGGCGGCAAGGAGACTCTAACCCATGATCCGTCTACCACTGAGGATATTTTAGGTCAGCACTGTTGTCGGTGCAAGCCGAATGTGGAATTTGTATGGGCCAGGCATCGCTGAGATTGGAACCCGGTTCACCTCATTGGAAAGCAAACGCTCTACCCTCTGAGCCATCACTGCTCCTGGATCAAGCATTTTATTTTATTTTATAACCGTCGTTGAACAGCCAACCCAATTTTTTGGGTTTACGACTACTAATACTACGTAGCCTTGTAATTTTGAACCCAATTCAGAAAACAAGGGAAACCCTGGATCAAGTATTGGAAGAAATTTGCCTCCGTGGAGGACTTTTTGATGGAACTAACCCGCATTTGCGTTACATGGAGAGTAAAAACACGAAAATCTACCACGGTTAGCCTGACGACAAGAGAACTTTAGCCCATGATCCGTCCACCATTGCGGATATTTTACGTCAGCACTGTGGTTGGAGCAAACCGGATGCGGAATCCGTATCGTGGATGAAGCATTTGTTCAAACTAGCTTTCTTGGAAGACGTTTTGGTGGAATTAAACAGCAGTTGCATTATATGAAGGGCAAAACTTCCCACGGTCAGGCCGACGGCAAGGGGATTCTAACCCATGATCCGTCCATCACTGAAGATGTTTTACATCGGCACTATGGCCGGAAGCAGAATTTATACCAACCAGCCACCGTAGTTTCTTCTAAACGATTGGTACCATTTTGTTTGGGAAATAAAAGCGGAGGGTGCGCAATGCTCCACTGTCATCATAGTTGACTTTAATCAAATTGTAGGTGTCTAGAAATTCAGCATTAACCTCCATGACCTTTTTGTTACCTACAACTGGATGTTGCTGGAGTGCTTTACTTTACTTTATTATTTAAAATTGTGCAATTTCTCTTATAATTTTCTAAAAAATTAATTTTTTTTTGCTGAAATTAAATCTGTAACTTATTGCTTTGAATGCATAAATAAAAAATTGTACTAAAGGAATTTAATATTAAATTAAGGTTATTAGCTATCTAATTATTATTTATTAGAAAATGAAATTATATTTTCTTCTTGTATGATTCTTTATACCAAATAAAGTTTACATTTAAATCAAACAATTTTAATTACAGTTAGAAAATTATTTCACATCTTTTTTTAGCAAGCGTTTGTACTTGTTTAGTATGCTTCATGGATTATGTTAAAAAATCGTCATGAAATGAACTTTTATTTCAGTATAACATTAAGGTAATTTGAAATTCAGATTATATTAAACAAAAATAAAAAGCATTGGAATGCGAAAATTGAAAAAATATCTAAAAAATTAGGCCTTTAAGTTTTGTTAGTTTTAAATTTTAATAAAAAAATCCTGGGTATTTGTTAAAATTTAATTATGTTTTGGCTTAATTACTTTGCTAAATTAAAAGTTAATGTTTTGATTAATGAATATTGAAGGAAATTAAACCATTAAGTATAAAAGTTAATTTTTAAGCTTTTCGTAGTAAATTTTACCCAATGGTGGTAAAATAATATTTTCATTATTATTAATATTATTTTAATATGCCATTGTTGATAAATAATATTAAAAGAAAAATTTCAAACGAATAATATAAATAAGAAAGAATATTTTTATTTTAGTTGCATGTAAAAATAACTACATAATCGTGTTTTTCTGGTTCGTATATTAATGTATGATTGCATCAATTATTCCATTAATCGTACTTGCTAGCGTATGTTTTGCAATCACTAATTAAAGTATGTCGCAAAAATCAGCGATATGGCTGTCAATTAGAAATGAATTACAAATTACAAACAATGCCAAGTACAAACAAAATTACTAGCAAAGATCGAGTACAAGTCAAGTAAAGATCAGCATGTCAAGTACAAGCAAAGAACAGCGATATGGCTGTCAATTACAGTCGAACTCGTTTATAACGAGCACAAAGGGACCGTAACATTGTACTCGTTAAATCCGAGTGCTCGTAATAAACGGATCCTTAAGGCAGGCGTGCAACCAGAAGAGGGAGGGGGGCTTGGGAGGTCAAATGATTGAGTTTACTTAAAATTTAATTGATATTTGCTTACTTTAATTACATTAATTAATTTAATTAAATACTTTTCTTAATTTAATGACAACTAACGTCCCCAACCTGCAAAAGATTAGAGCGATAAGGGCAATTAAATTTCAGTTCGCGGTTTTTCTTTTGATTTCACGCATTTCTTATCATTTTGAAAAAAAGATAAGACAGAAAGGCTAGAAAGATGAGAAAAAAGATTGTCAGACAGAAAAATATTGCTCGCTAAAACCGGGTCTTGCTCGTTAAAAGCGACTTCTGTTCCATAGACTTAACATTGATCCAACCAAGTATTCTCGTTTCCGTCGGTAAATCCGAGTTCTCGTTAAATCCGAGCTCGTTATAAACGAGTTCGACTGTACAAATGAATTACAAATTACAAACAATGTCAAGTACAAACAAAAATCATTTACAAATGAATTATGTAAAAATTATTAGTAATCTTACTCTACATCAGGTGAAAAGAATATTACTGTTGGTGGAAGATTATTCACAATAGTTAAAATTCCAGTAACTAAAGAGCAAACGGAGGTAGTAAAGAATAAGAGACTAAACCCAAATGTTGGCCATCTAAAAGGAGGAAAAAACTATAAGTGTGAATAACATATAGTAAGTGTTCCTAATTTATATTTATCTTATGTGGCACCATAATCTCTAGTATTTCTCTGATTATTGGCAACACTATATTTATTATTCATTTTGTTAGGTTTAGTTAAGTAATAATTTAAGTAGTGTTGAATAGTTGGTTATACGTTAGGGATTAAATTTAGAATTTTGTATTTTTATGGAAATAAAACCTTAATTGCTTAGCAAGGAGGATCTTTGGGGAGGACCTTTCATTCATTCCTTCGTGGAGGACTTTTTAATGGAACTAACTAGCATTTGCATTACATGGAAAGGACAATCTCCCATCGTTAGTCTGACAGAAAGCAGATTTTAACCGATGATCCGTCTACCTTTGAGGATATTTTAGCTCAGCACTGTGGTCGGTGCAAGCCGGGTGCGGAATTCGTATTCACCAGCCATCGCTGGGATTTGAACTCGGATCACCTCATTGGGAGGTGAACACTGTATCCCCTGAGCCACCATGGCTCATATTTTCTTATTTGTAAATAATGTTTTTTTTTATAATTTTGTTAATTATTTATGGAATTAAGGTTGAAGCCATGCTGAAATACAGAAGTTCTATGCCACGTTCTCAAAAGAAAAACCGCTTGACTGTTTTAACTTCACAGCTATTATGAATCATTATTATTAAACAGCCTTTTACTGTATTTCATATTTTTAGGACCTTGTCAAAATATATATATATATTAGAAATATCAAATCAATAAAAAAAAACTTTTAAAAAAAACTTATTAATATTAGGGTAGCAAATTTAAACAGAAAAAAAAAACTCTTTAAATGCTGGTTAAAATTGAGAGAAGTTGAAATTCAATTATTAGAAAAACCTGTTAGTTTCATACAGTAATCAAATTGAATTTGATGCTTTTAATCCCACCTTTCTTAATGGTGAAACTTTGAGAACGTTTTATTATTTTTTTGATTTTTTATTTCATTATCTTATTGGAATTTTCAAAGTATATATTGATGGGGATAATTGACATTGTGAAACATTAAATATAATATTTTCGAAGAACTGCCTTATGTTTTTTATAACTTACTAACTCTAAACTTTTCATACTTTAAGTACGAATAATCTGAAAGCATTAACTAGACTATTTTAGACTTGAACTGCAATTACGTTATCTTTGAATATTTAACAAAAAGCCTACTTTTACTGTATTATATAGTAGGAAATGTATAAGGCTCAAGCATTTATACCGAGCGACAGGCATTTTTGTATAATCTCCTAATACTATAAAACATGTTTACACTACCGAAAAGAGATCTGCAAAAAAAATCTCATGCAACAGGGAAAAAAATGTTCCGCGGTGCAAACAATTAATCTTGTCTTTTCTTGTTTAGCAATCCATTTAGTTACTAAGTATAGATCAAAGGTAATTAATTTATGTCATAATTTATTCTTAATTTCCAAACAACAAAATTGATAAAATTCCTTAATTTTTTTGCCATTCTCCATTAGGAGATATGACAGGAAAGAAACACATTTCATAAAATAAAAAACAAAATTTAAAAAAAAAAACGTGAGTATGGAGGAAATTTTTAATAAATAAAGCAAAATAAATGCCCTTACTTGTATAGAACCGTCAATGCCAATGGTGCCAAGCAGTAAAAATGCATGTCTGATGCTACGTACCAAGTATGAAGAAGACACTGTGAAATAAATCTCAGAAGTTAAATAAATCTTAAACTGTTGACCAGTAAACTTATTCTGAAAAATATGGAGTTATGTGAAAAAATTTACCATGTTACTGAAGTCCACCCAAGTGTTGATTGGTAAAAATACTTGCCACCACCTTTGTTCACAATTTGAGACTTTTTGCCCTACCATATCTCTCCATAGGGGTCCCGATCCAATTAGAGGTAGCAAAAACATTAAACCTAATGTCGCGGCAACAGGTGGGGTCAACCTACGAAACAAATGAGCTGGTTTTTAATAAAAAAAATAGAATCAGAAATTATTGATTTTTAAAGGCATTTGAAAGGTGGCGATTATAATATTTCATTTTACAGACACTGCTAAGACATCAAAGTAAAAGTGATGATCCATTTAATTGTCAGTGTAGGCAGTCTGGTAGTACTAATTCAACAAATGCTACTAACGACTAGAAATGTAATACTAATTGCGTCTGTACGTTTTGCAACAGCTATTCTGTAAACAATTAAGAGTTAAAATATGCTGCTTCACTTAGAATATACTGTCTATGGGCAGCGGTTCCCAAATGGAGTCCTTAGGGTTCCGTGTAAAAGTTAAAAGGGTTCCGTGAGAGCAAAATGTTTTTTTTTTTTTTTTAACCAGTATTGAATTTTGAAATTTATATTTTGATCCAATCACTATATATTTCATATTTTGATAGTTTTCTTGAAATTATTTAAAATAAAATACCAAAAGAAAATAGCCAAATTAACTTTTAAAAAAATTATAATTTTTCTTACAACATACTGAATTAATTATGAAAAGCACATACATTTATGAAAGTTGCATTAGTATATCCCATCGCTCTTCTCAAATCAAAATTAATTTGCTAATAAAGAAATATGTTTTTTTAATAACCACTTTTGACACTTCTTTTAAGATTTCTATTTAACAGAAGCCGCAATCCACGTTATGTATATACACCAAAAACAAATTCTGAATTAAATGTGAACTGTTTCAGGGGTGCGAATTAAACTATCGGATATGAAACCTAATTAAAGATTATAGATGATAAAACGATGAAAAAAATTCATTTATCTTATTAGGAAAAATAATGTAGTCTTTTCTTAGTTAATCAGCTAAAAAATGTCCCTTAGTACTTTATTTATAAGTTCGGGGTTCCGATGAAAAAAAGGTAGATAATTTAGGGTTCCATTGCTGTAAAAAAATTGGAAAAACAACATTCAGACAAAATTGTTAATTAAAGCGTAGTATCTATTACATTATGAATGAAATAACGTGCTTTTACCTCCATATTCTATGAATGATATGAGATGCATAACTTATATTTCTTCCTGATTTTTCAATCAGTTTTAAATTTGAAGTTGCTACCAACAATCCTCTGGAAAAAAAAAAAACATTTTTTTTAAAAAATGTATCGCAAATAAAAATCTAAATATTAACATTTTAAGCATACCAAATATGGAAGTGAATTGGTTATTATTAGGAAAGTCTTATTTATTTATTCATTGGCTCTTCTATACTCTGTTGCAAGTTAAGAGAAAACCATTATACTTATGGAGAGCAGAACGTTTGTTTGCATCTAGGTGCACGCCAAAATGTTGTTAAAGCGCTAACGTAAATCACTGTCGCTAATTCTTAAAACAACGTTGAACGGTCTTCTTTTTGCTTGCTTTCATCGTGTGAAATGAGAAAAATAAAACTTATTGAATAAAAATTATTGTTTTATTAATAAGAATTTATAAAAAGGATAACTAAAAATTATAGCGAATATACGTCTTTCTGTTTGCATTTAATGATTTACTGATGAAAGAATAATAAATATATTTTGTCTTGCAGACGACTTTTTCTACAGCGATACAAAAGTAACAAAAAATTCACTATCTTGCATTTCATTTGTTAAGGGCATATCAGTAGAAGATGCGCCATTTTAGTGGTCCAATCAAGCTCAATGCTCTTGCAACGCCATATAGTTGTTCCTTTTTCAAGAACGAGTTCTCCTTATTTATCGAAATTAGTCGCCAAATCTAGGATTCCAGTAAGACTACGAAACTAAAACCTTTTTTTAATAATTATATAATACATATCGTAAAAGAGAGCACGAATTAAATTTCTATCCATACGAGTTTAACTTTTAAAATCTTTTATATTGTTTTGAGAGCATATTTAAATAATTTGATAAACTGGAACTATTGTTGTCGTGGATGATTACTTAAATCCTATACCGGAATGTTCTTTTCTTAACTTGCAACAGAGTACAGAACTTCAGTTTACTGTCGATTCTCAGTTTATGTAAAGTTATTATTTTCTAGTTCATATTGATAATCAGACTATTTTCTTTAAATAACAAATGAATAAAATACTATCATGTCATCAAGGATTAAATTCGTAAGATAGATATGTCAACTTTAACAGCTTATTATTTGATATAGGCTTAGCATTTTAACGTTCTATTTGTCTTATTGAAAATTTTATATCTTTCACGTATTTAAAAAAATGATAGTAAGCTCTAAGAAATACAAAAAAAAAATTTTTTTTTAATTATTATTAATTTATTTTTTTTAGATAGGAGATTTTTTAACTCAAGATTATGACCAAAACTCGATTATAAAAAAAGTAAAGTCGTATGCATAACTTGAAAAATATAGTTTTGGAAAGAAAAAAAAAGTGTTAGAGGTTTTTAAGTTTCAGTGGATTGTGAAAGTTTCTATTCTTCGATATTTTTTCTACTAATAAACCTTTGAGCATTTAAAAAAATCAAGTGGAATTTATTTTTCAAGCATCGATGAATGGCCCAACTCTTTAATCGGACTTATCGTTAACTATTTGTGTTTTATCAGATGTAAGAGCGTTGTTTAGATAGTTAAGAAAACAAATCACTTACCCAAGTAAGAAAAAGGTATCCACAGAGACCCAAGCATTGGTTATTATTTGGAAAAAAATGTCATCCATGTAAGTTTTAGCTTGATTTAGGCGTGCTAAAAAAGAATAACTTAAATGAATGAATTAAATTTATAATGATTTTTTTTTATTATTTATAGCATACTCGAAAACAATTGGTCGGGACAGCCCGGTTGGCAGGGTGCTGGACTCATGTTTGTGAGAACGAGAGTTCGTTTCCAGCCAACCGAAGACTCCACGTGAAGTAAATGGTGACTGGTGCTCGTTAAATCTGTCATGTCACAAAGTTCTCTATGTTTCCATAACAAATCAATACCTCTTTGGATACTGAATTGGATCGTTCTTTAGTTCAGATCAAAATTGAGATCTGTGAATAAATGAATGGATATATGAATGGGTCCGCGCCCTATAAACGGGTGTGACGTATAGTGTGGCAGAAGTTGAATTCTTAGCCATAGATGGCGCCAGTGGAAAGTAAGAACCATCGCACCCCCTCTGCCTTAATGGCTGACAAAAACAACTAAAAAAATTATGTTTCTAACCTTAAAAAATTAAGTGTTTGTGCATCAACAACAAATTCTAAGAAATAAAAGGTGGTGACCTTAAATATGCTAATAAGTAAATGCGGACGATATTTTAAATTACGAAATCAGACTGAAAAACATACTTTCACTGAATAAACATGTCTTTTTTTAGACGGATTTGGATTTCTGATTCCCAAAATATAGAGGTAGCCGCAATCTGGAAAATATGGTCCCAATAAATTGTTCAGGAGAGTGCTCCAAAGTTTTAACTCCTTATTGTTAATTTTACTTTTTGAGTGCTTCACCATATCTCGAGAACTTTTTCAGCGAACAGAAATTTTTTTGCACACAATTAGAAAATTCGTTTATCGAAAGATAATTCCGTACAAAAAACAATATTTTGTAAATATTCATTATTTTTTATTATTTCATTTAACAATAGTCGAAATTTTTTTTTAATTTTAAGGTATATAATTTTTTACATCATTTTAAAGTATGTAATTTTACATGGCAAAATACAAAATTTGAACGAAATTGAATTTCAAAAAAGTCAGATATTTAAAATTCGATTTCCGGCAACTATTCGACCTATTTTTCTCAAATTTTGCATTTTGAAATTACAAAATTTAAGAAATGTAAAATTACAACTACACCGGGACACCTATGTCTTGCAGATATTTCTAAAAAAAACCTATGGGTTAAATAAGCCTGAATTTTATACAAATGCGTGTTTCATTGGTTTTCTATGGTGATAATAACATTTCAGTCAAATCGGCTAAGTATCATCTTTTTTACCTTATTTTATTTAACAAAGTCGTATTTTGTTTTGTTATTAGAAAAAAAACTGGTCTTGAAAGGGTTAAAGTTATGTATTTTTTGTTGTTGTTCTGTTTTGATTTTAATGCATTATTCTGTGTTATCTGTTAAGTTATCTTTTTACAAGACAACACAGATAAAAATGTCAACACAAAATTATAAACAATGCAACAATAAAAAATTGTAAATACACTAACATCATTCCTCATAATGCAATTATCGAAGAATTTCTTACTATTGATAAACAACACAAAAAATTATGATTACTACTACAATTGCAATTGTATCAAACTGTGTTTTCTCTAACAATAATAAAATTATTGAAGAAATTCGTAAAATTACTAAACAACAAATTGTAAAAATGTACTATAATGATTATAAACGCATTGTTCAAAAATTGTTGATTCCTTAACAATATAATTCAACAATAAGTCTCAGAATAGCACTATTAAAAAAAATGTACTGTTGATAGACAACGCAGAAAAACTGTATTATATAAAAATTAAATAATGTATTTGTAAAAATTGTAAGTCACTCAAACAATGCTACTCAACAATCTGTCGTAAAATGCAATTATTGAAGAAATCCGTACTATTGCAAAACAACACAGGAAAATTTTAAATACTATAAGATTTGTAAATACTGGAAGTGCAAAAATTAAAATTATAAATATTCTAACACTGCAATTCAACAGTATTTCGTAACGAAATTGTGGGGAAAAAATGCATGCCACTGTCAGACAACACATAAAAAAATATAAATTACATAACAGTCATAAATACAATAAGAATAAAAAATTATAAATGAATCGCTGTGTTCAGTAAAGACTTTCAGTTCCGTTAATAGCAACCCCAGAAAACTTAGAAAAAGCTATTTTCTGCCTTTTCTAATACTACAAAAAATCTAAAAAAAACGTGTTTATGGTTGTATAAAGTCTTGAAAATATGTGGCTGGAAAAAAAAATACGTATAACAAGAAATACATATAACAAGATAAATTAAAAATAAAAGCGCGAGAAAATTTGTGTGTTTATTTTTGATGAGTAGAGTTTTTGTTTTTGAATTTAAGGTTCATACAAACCCGTTACGCGTTTTTCCATAGATTTTGAAAAGTTATTACTGACCCGTTACGGGTAATCTAATTAAAATTTGTTTGGTATATGTGTGGGGTAAAATCCTAGAACAGTCCACCCCTTAGCGACTTTTTGAAATCTCGCCAAGTTGGCGATTATTACTGGAATTAACATTTTTTTTATATTATTAAAAAAGCAATTTAAATTATTAAAAATTCATTAAACTAATTTTTAATAAAATAAAATAAAAAAATAACTTTTCTTTACTCTGATATTTCTCTTATATACCTCGCGACAAAACATATACCAATCAATCACAGTGAAACCTAGTTTGGCAAGATTTCAAGAAATCGCCAAGGGGTTGCTCTATTCCAAGATCCACCCTATGTATGGTTGTCAAATGTAGTGTATCTACCACTACAAAAATACAACTCCAATTCACAAGTATATAAGACATGTTAACTCGATTCTGTGATGGTGTACATTTTCATAGATGAAGGTTGACATGGTCTGTAACTTCTCCTCCCACATTGGTGACCTTCGGACGTGATGTAAACGCGCCTATCTTATCAGAAACTCCCACATTGGTGACCTTCGGACGTGATGTAAACGCGCCTATCTTATCAGAAACTCCCACTTCGATCTGAACACGCCTACTTTAGTTAATAGTCCATATTGAACAGTTGAATTGCTACTTGTGACTGCGACATTATCCACCTCCTCGCACTGTTGCTACTCAGTTTCGATCACACTCAACGTCTGTCTGCATGCACTCGACTGCTAATGGCAACACAGAATCAAACATGACCATGAACTTAATACAGCTCTCATGATCAGCAAAAGTACGGTGATCTTAATACAGCTCTCCCGGTTTCTCCCAAAACACCGATGAACCCACTAGCGGTGTTCGTTCATCGAATTCTATCACAGATATAATTCTGGTGGGGGAGTACTGTAGCGTATCTACCACTACAAAAATACAATACTAATTCACTAGTATATAAGACATGTTAACTCGATTCTATAATAGGGTACCCTCTCATAAATGAAGTTTGACATGGTCTGTAACTTCCCTCCCCACATCAAAGAAGTGTGCTTTTATAAAAAAGAATTGTTTCTTTAATATAGCTTGATTCGTTAGAGTTGGTTACTTCTAAATGCAAAAATTGTTAACATTATTACTAACCTAATCCTTGGCGGTGACCAAATCCATAAGTATGAGCAAGTACTATCCACATTAAACTCAAACATCGAATGCCATTAACAGCTCCGAGCTTGGATTTAGCCCTTGAGCACTTTAACAGCTTTTTCAAGTTAAGAGACAACGAAAAGGCCAGAAGACTTTGTGGAACTCGCTCTGAGAAGGATGTAATTAAAACATTAGTCGTCAGAGTATAACTATCTGGAAACTTACGTTAAAGATAGAACTGAGATAATACATACCAATGTCAAAAATTCCAATTGGATTTCTGGATGTGTAAAGGTCAGCCACTGTGCCAGTTAGGATAAATATCGCAATTATCGAAAATATCATTCTAAACGAGAAAATAATGTTAAGAATTATTTATTATTATTTCGAGTATTATTATTTAATATTAAAAATATTTTTTTTTCGCGAAAGACGTCAATGTGCACATGCCCTGCAGTGGACTGATCGTTAAGACACGATTCCCAGCAGATCACCGAAGTCAAGCATCACTGGCTACGGTTAGTGTGCGGGTGGGTGACCACTTGGATAAGTCTGCGTTGGGACCGAGGGTGTTTAGTGTTGGTCCTCGTTAAACTGTTCTACAGTAAAGTGTTCGACTTCGCGTGCAGGTCGTCGAGCTACCGAAGCTGGGGTGCCATCCCCTCTGCAGAGGATCAAAATTGTGATGGCATGTCTTCGGATCATCCTGAGGGATGTTTCCCAGACCGTCGCCAATAGCCCATTGTGAAGCTCTAGTGCGACGTAAATTAACAACAACAGCATTAATGTGCACATTATCTGGATAATCTGCATATTTATATTTTATTTTATATCCGTCGTTGAGCAGCCGACCCAATTTTTTAGGTTTACGACTACTAATGTTCAACTCCGTAGCCTTGTAACTTTGAACCAATCCAGAAGACAAGGAAACTCCTATTTCAGTACCCCCAGAGGTATCGATTTGTTATGGGAGCATGGAGTCACCATTTCAGTTCATCAGTCACCATTTACTACGGTCGGCGGGGATCGAACCCACAAACACTTGGACATGAGCCCTGCGCCCTACTGACCAGGCTATCCCGGCCTTATAATCTGCATATTGACTGATTGCTCTACCGATTGCATAATGACTGATTTTATCCATTAAAATCCGGAATCAAGAGTTTTCCGCATTTTATCTAAGACAGTCGCGGTGGCTTAAGGGATAGAGCGCTCTCCTCCTAATGAGGTAAACCGGATTCGAATCCCAGTGGTTTCTGGTCTCAGCTCCCGGCTCGCAGTGACCACAGTGCGGACGTAAAATAGCCTCAGTGGCAGACAGATCATGGATTAGACTCTCCTTTAGGTCGGGTTAACCATGCAACGCAAATAAGGGTTAGTTCCATCAAAAAGTCTTCCAAGATGGCTAGTTTGTCCCAATGCTTAATACATATAACGGATTTCACACTTTAACGGTAACATACATAAAATAACTGAATTAATACGAGTATTACATATGCTTTTACGGTGGTGTGCTGTTTAGTAAAAAAAAGTATTTAATACTATAAATACCTATTGATCGGATATCTACATATTCACATATATACAAAATCATTTTGACAGATTAATATTTAAATACAGAAAAAAAAAAAATTTAAAAATTATACTGGAACCTGAGATTTAAGAGATACTAATATTGAAAATATAAGACAGTTTTTAATTATATTAAATTTGGTTGTCCATATGCAAGAAATGTTCAAAACTAAATGCATTTCCTAACATTTGATTTGGCGTGTTTTGAGTTAACTGTTTTATTTTCTAATATTTAAGAGAGTTACACAATTTTGCTCACTTAAATCTGATTGAATCACCATGAAAAGAATTTAAATACTGATACATTTTCAATACTATCTTACAAGCAACAAAAATTTTAATTTGAAACCCAGTTGAATATTTTAAAATGTATACATAGGAAAGGGAAATCAGCCCAGACTTACATAACTATGTATTGAGGTATTGTCAGATGAGTTACTTCCTTCGTCTCACAGTTTCTCACCGAAACTTCAACTGGAGCTGTCTTTAACACTGTAAAAAATTTCAATTATTTGATTGCAGAAAGGAAGAATTGTAAGTCGATGAAATGTAATTGAAAGCACTGAAAGTCGCGAAAATTGTCTTAATGAGTTTTAAACTTATTTAAAATTTTCGATATAAAGTAAACTGAACAATCAAAAGGTAGGCCTGCTCTTATTAACTGTAAAATAAGGAAGGCCCAACGAAAGGAGGCAACCCAATGATACCTATCTTAATCTAATTAGTGAAGAGATAGAAATATCAGAAAATAGTTTACGAATTAGCGCTTTCTTTTGAGTTTCTTTTGATAACTTATTATCTTATGCTCATAAATGAACATAGCATGTTTTTAAACATTGAAAATTTAATGTTTTTTAAAAAATGTTATTTAATATGCATTTCTGGACGGGATAGCTTGGTTGGTAGAACGTTTCATTCGTGTTCGTAAGAACGGAAAGTATGAATCTGGCCGGCAAGAGAAACTTCGTGTTTTAAATGGTGACTGGTGCACGTTAGATATGTCGGGGTCATTGAGTCCTCCAAATCACCCTGACAAATCAGTACCTCTGGAATACTGAATTGAAGATCGATCTTTCACTGGTTCAGGTCAAAATTACGGTCTGTGGATGTATGTACGAATGGATCCACCCTGTAAAATGGGCTGTGATATGTGTGTGGCTGAAATTGTATTCTTGGCCATATTTGGCGCTACTGAAAAACAAGAAACGCATCCTCTGCTTTAAAAATCACTTAGCTGCTCAAGCTGTTATTGGTAAGTGGCAGTAGAAACAACAACAGTATGTATTTCTTCGAAATTCCTCAAACTACATCTTACAATTGGGTTAAAATTATCTTATATTGTTGGTGCCGCAATAATAATTATGTAAATGTGAGTAAAAAGAATTTTATGGTCAAATTTACTCTTTGACGCAGAATTTTAATTAAACATATTTTTAATTTTTCTTCTTTATATTTTATTTCATTATTTTGAATTAATTTAGGTCAAAATAAGTGAAAAATATTATATTTATGATTTTAATAGTTAATGATTAGGAAATACAGTATAAAACACCAGTGTTTTAGAGTCTTTTTCCGCGTTAAAGGTAAAATCTTCCAAACACAGCTTACTTCTAAACAATATTTTTTTTTTAATTTGCAGTTATTTAGATCTAAGAGAAACAGTAATTCATCATTGAAATTTATTTAAGTTACGAAGTTAACTGTAGGTAAATTTTTGAATATGAATGAAAAAAACTTTAAACTTTTTTTTTGGAGTTCATATTTTAGTGAAATTATAATTCCGATAATCTACCAGATGTTTTATAATAACTATTAGATTGTTTTTTTATAATTAAAAAACGCCAGAATATACTTTTGCTTGTCAATTCGCTTGGTGTCTGGGCAAAATATGTAAAAAAAGAACACCTGTGTCCCATCTGCATTAATGGTTTAAAGTCTTTTTTAATCTCTAAATAAAATTAAAAAGTACTCTCTTTAATTTTTATACTTGAAAATAAATTAGAAAAAATGACCTGCACTTGTTAGTAATTGGGTTAAATTTCAAATCAAACTTTAACTGGTTTATAATTGTCTAGACGGTCGATTCTTAATTAAATTCTGAATTTCAAGCAGTTAAAAATCACGTGTTTATACTTTTCAGCAATTAAAACTTAATTAAATTGCCATCATTTTTTTTTAAGTGCATGTTATTATATTAAGAGCATTAGAATCATTTGTAAATATTCTATACGCGAGTAGTGTATTACTAAATATTTCTTACCGATGATCAAAAATAGTTAGTAAATAGTTCATTAACTAAAAGAAAATAGCAAAGATAAATTACAAATACAGAATAAATTGTTAAAGGAATGACATGGAGTTGTGAAACTTAATTACTTTCAACTTTAAAAACGACATCATGGGCGTCATTTGTAGGTCATATGCTAAGTAAGCAAAATTAACAAAACTATGTAAATATTTTACATATTTTTTGTTTTAGTTTCATGTCAAAATAGAACTAATTGCTAACATTACAAAACACCCTGTAATAGGCTGTATAAGAAAACCCTTTTTTTACGAAATTCAAAATTCGATGGATTCAAATCGATAAAAGGTTATTACTAGACGTTCCATTTACATACCACTTTGTTTTTCCAAATTCAAAAACAATTAGGTCTTCTGAAATGGGCTTAAACTTTCCTTTTTCAAATTAAAAACGTTAATTTAAAATTTCAGAAGCGCAAATGTTGCTCAACTTTTAGTTTTAAAGTTAAAAAATTTTAAGTTCATGATGTAAGGCATATATATATATATATATATATAGTTTCGAAGTCCCTCAGAAATCCTTTCCCACAGACACATCTTCATTTTCTTGGAAACTTATCTTTCAAACTGCTAATAATCACACCTTTTCTCTGGGGAAATATCTGACAAAAGCCTGAGGGACAGAAAGAGACGCAGGTCCTCTTCTTTACAAATTCTTTTTATGTAATGTGTTTATCAATGACTTATGTGATCACATAATTGCTTTTTGAAATTTTCAAGCAAAATGAAAGAATAAAAATAAAATAATTTTTTTTAAATTTTTTCATCTTTTTTTTT
>NC_092209.1:48817697-48843187 GCF_043381705.1 Parasteatoda tepidariorum | reverse complement strand
TATATATATATATATGAGTATTTCTTCGCAACATGAAAATTAAAATTTTTATTCTATTCATTGTTTTTACAAAAATTAAAAGTCAAGCAGTAGACTAACGTTATGACACACTTCCCAGTGGATCACTGAAGTCAAGCAACACTGATTTTAGTCAGTGAGCGGGTGGGTGACCACTTTGATCTGCCTGCTAGGGAGTGGGTCGACGGTCCTCATTAAACTATTCTACCTTAAAGTTCTCGACTTCGTGCTCAGGTCGTAGAGCTACCGAAGCAGGGCTGCCATTCCATCTGAGGAGAATGAAAATTGTGATAGCATGTTTTCGGATCATCCTAATCCCAGACCGTCGACGATGGTCAGCGAGAATGGGGCCGACCCTTTGAACTGTTTGGGTTTGGATGTTTATGTTTGCCTCATAAGTGAGGTGATCTTCGAAGCAAGGAAATAAGTTCTCACTGTTATAGTGCGTGACGAGCTCTGATTTGTGTATGTTTGAGAGAGAGAGAAAACCTCTTCGCAAGCTTCAGAACCAGTTTTTGGCTTTAAAGATAAGACTTCTTTATGTTGTTGTTGTAGTAGGTATGCCCGCCTTTCTATGCCCAATAATTCAATTTCTATCACATCCATACGTCACATCCGTTCATGGGGTGGATCCATTCATTCTTCCAGAGATCGCAATTTTGACCTGAACCAGAGAACGATCAATCGCCAATTCAGTACATCAAGATGCATATTTTGTTATGGAGACTTTGTGACCCGGCAGATTTAACGTGCATCAGTCACCATTTACGACAGGGAGAGTCTTCAGCCGGCTGGATTCGAACTCTCATTCTCACGAACGTGAGTCCAGTTCCCTGCCAACCAGGCTATCCCGGCCTTAAGGCTTTTTTATGAAGAAATTATTTACGTTTTGGGCTTTAAACTCGATTATCGGTTAACAGACAGTTAACAGTTAACTTCGGTCTTGAAATGACTGTTTGACTAGTTATTCATCGCCCATTGCGCAACTCTAGTACGACATAAATAAAGTACTACGAATACACTAGTACTGCAAAGATTTAAAATTTACTTTTTTGGTCTAAAAATTAACTGGAGAATACCTTAATATTTACGTAAATAAGACGTATAGTGCGGCTTTCAGGAGAACTTCTAAAGATATCAGTCTCGCGTCGTGGCGGGTACCATGGTTACGAGGAAAAGTCACTTTGAATTGAGGTGTGGGGGTGAATAGTTTTGTCTTGATTTTTGCAAAGGTCAACGTGAGTGAACCAATCGACTCATTCATTTCTCCCCCATTAGAAATGTGCTCTCGCTTGTTACTATAGCAGCAGACAGCCCCAGACTCTCAGTCTGGAGGAGTTCTCCTCAAAGCCGCACTATACGTATTGCATAATACGTAAATATTTTTCATATTGTCTAAAAAAACATTTTGGTAAATATGTGATATAAATGACAACTTGTTATTGACTTAGCATTTTTAATTTTGGATAAAAAGTTTCCAGTTATACTCCCTACTCTAAGATTAAATAGCAGAGCACAAAAATGCAAATAACAGAACACAAAAATGCACTTACAAGCTGATGCCATTTCGCGAATATCGTCAGCAACACAAGGAGATGGAACGCAAACTCCAATGCGCATGACCATGAAGTGAAAGAGGGCGGAACCATGAGCAAAATCCGACAGAACCTGCAAGAACTTAATATTATTTTCATGAAAAGCTCAAAATAAGAAGAACTTAGTATGTCGCTGACATTTTATTGAATTTTGAAAAATTATCTTAATAAAACAAAAAAGGCAACAATTAGAAACTTGTTTACAAAATGAGTTTTCCTCATTGAAAGCGCACTCATTTAAAAATTATGAACCGATCTTCGATATTTTAAGTGTTCTACCTATATACAACTTAACAGCGGAAATATTTTCAAAATGTTTTTTTTTCTTTCTTCAAATTAAGCTTTATCAGCAATGTTTCATCTTGCGCCTCTCCAAAATGTACAATCTTATCAAATGTACAATATTTTCGATTATGGGACCTTGGGGCAATGTCAGTTTTGGTTTTTCCACTGACAACAGAAAAGCTCCAGTGTGTTGGTACGCAGTGTGTCCCCTGAAGAAGTGCTGTCTTACTAACACACATATCTTTTATTTTATTACTTTTTCCTGCTTTAATTGTTTGTTTGAATATCTAAATTAAATTAAAGCAAATTTGGTTTTAACTGCTTTAAGAGCTTTTCCATTTTGATTTAATATTTTAATTGTTAATTTACTTCCTTGTCTCTTTCTGTTTTTGTAAATTGGATTCATTTTCTGATTAGGCAATCTTATCAAATCTCATATAGACTGATGTCATTTTTTCTCTGCATTCTTGAATTATTGGCATTATATTACTATTCATAACTTCTATTTTACTTCATATTTGTTTGTTTTTTTCTTAAAAATTAGCAAAAATTGTTGTAACTTACTGAATCGATTGGAATGTTTCCAAAATCCAAAACTTTTGTATTTAAAGTAACGCTGTTTTGGAGGGCAGGTAAAGTAGGTTTCAGTTCCAGCGTGCAGTACTTCCCACGAATGTTGACATGCTTGTTCCTTTTGGGTTGCTCTACATCCAAACACTGATCGTATTCCCCTAAATCAGTGAGGGTACCTTCTAAGCTACCAGACGGCAATCGACCATTAGCATCCACCACTAAAAGCAAAAATGTACATTTAAATTGGTACTAAAGTTAGAATTAATCCAGGAAATTGTGTTACGAAGACAAGTAAATACTATTAAAGGCGTGTTTCAACACTATAAACTAGACATAGAAAGCGGGAAATTGCTGAATCAATCGAGTTAAAGATGGTGCATTTATCCTCTTTTTGTCTGTTGGTCAAGTTTATCTTCAGGTACCTTGATTAATTTTGAAATATTTTTCGTAATTTATATTTTATTTTATATGAAAACCTTTCACAGTTATCCCGAAGGCAAGGAGATTCCTAACTTATGTTTCATCTACCAGTAAGAATATTAAATGTCAATTATGAGCGTTTGAGCCACAACAGATATGCATGCAACAAATAAAAGTCGTTTTCGCTAAATGTAAAGTATCCCCCAAGTTTTCCAGCTATTTTTTAGCACATTGTTGGATCGATCAAATTTTATTACTGTAAATTCGAAAAAATGTAAGTTTTAAAAAACAATATCGGTATGGATATCAATTTTTAAACAGCAATACCGAAAAATACTACGCAAGGGTTTTTCAAACTTTTAAACACTATGATTTTAAAAGCATTTTCCTTATTAATGCAATAAACTGTTGCAAAACTTTAAATTGTGTTTTCTCGAAACTATGTTTTTTATAATCGTAGATACAATAACTTCTAACTAATGTTCCCAAGGGTAGGAGTATAATCCTTGACAGTAGCAACATAGGAGGAAATCATTGAGGTTTGATCATAGGAAATATTTGAACCACCCAGTCTTTATCGTATATAAACATTTACTAAGCTGATTGAAGAAAACGTTCGAGGTTTGATCTACCCTATATTTTTCACACTTAAACATATATTTATTTCAATGATTGGAGGGAAATTTGAGGCTTGGAGAGATTTGATCTACCCAATATTTAAATATTTATTTTGCTGATTGAAAAAAGTATTCGGGATTTGACCATAGGAGAGATTTTACTTACCCTATTTTTTCATATTTAAGTATTTATTTAGCTGATAAGCACCAAATGGAAGCAAGATATGAGGCATAATCACATGCTGTTTCTGTCTATGAGCCATAAAATTAAATATTATAGAATTCTTATTCAGAAAAGTAGATTTTCTTTTCTTGTTGCGATAAGTTTCTTTTAACTGAGTTATTTTTTATTAATGTGTGACGAAAAAAAAAAGTTGAATTCTTTGTGTATTTAAACCAATATGCTTAAAGTCGATGTATTTCTTGCTTATTTTTACTGTCTAGTGTAATTTGTTTTTACAAAATAGTAAGTTCTTTGGATGGATTTTTTTTTTTTTACAAATTGAATTTTTTCTTAATAAAATAGCTGTCAAGTGAGGTTTGATTAATTGTATAAAATCAAAGATTTCCACATTTGGGAAATACTTTGTAGGGATAGTGAAGTAAGTGGGATTGTAATGAATAACAAGTTACAGAAATAATGTTATGAAGTCCTGCTGATTTTTATTTAGTATTTTTTATTTATAAATATAGTATTTATTTCTGATAATATCCTATTCTTAAGTGCTGGCGGACAATAGTTTGGTGTTTTTCACTTTGGGCCCCTAGGTCTTTGTTTGCTCATTCAAATAAAGGATATTATGCAGATACTTCCCGATCAAACAGGACACCAAACCATGGAGCCATGATGGCTCAAGGGATAGAGCGTTCGCCTTCCAAAGAGGTGAACCATGTTCGAATCCCAGCAAAGGCGTTTCAAGGCGAATTTCGCATTCGTCTTGCACCGACTACAGTGCTGACGTAAAATATCATCAGGGGTAGACAGATCATGGGCTAGAGTACCCTTGCCGTTAGGCTAAACGTGGAAAGTTTTCGTGGTTTTCCTCTCCGTGTAGCGTAAATATGGGTTATTTTCATCAAGAAGTCCTCCACGAAGGCACATTGCTTACATTACTTGTTCCACAAGTTCCCTTGTCTTCTGGATTGGGTTCAAAATTACAAGGCTACGGAGTTGTACGTTAGTAGTCGTAAAAACCCGAAAATTGGGTCTGATGTTCAACAATTATAAAAAAGTAATAATAATAAAATAAAAAACAGAGTATAATTAAATTAAAGTTTATTAAACTGTTAAAAAGAAGACCGTGAAACAAGTAAAAAAACGTATAATATAATTATCTTAATATAGTTCAGTTTATTGAACAATTTAAGTTCAGATTCGTGAATAAATATTTGATAGATCTTTTTAAGCACTTTGTTATTGCTATATGATTTTATAAACTCTTTTAACCCCCGTTGCTCGAAGCTCCTTCACAATTGGTCAATCCTCCCTTAAGTAGGGAGATTTGATCTATTTTGAGCACGTAAGAGTGTACAAAATCCTTTATGAAAGCTTAGCTTATAAATAAAGTTAGAAAATAATGTAAACTGGTTGTAAACATTATAGGCTCATATATAAATAGAAAATTATTTCTACAAGAAATGCGTCATAAACGTCCCATGTTTTTTCCAATATTTTGTTTAATTAGATAAAAATAAATTTTTCTATATTTTACCGAAATGTTCTTGAAGATCAAAGCAACGCATGCACAAGCATTAAGCAAAACCAATCGAACTTTTAAACATAAGCATGATGAATTTTTTATTTTTTTTTGTAAAACTTTTTTTCATAAACAGACGAGAAAAAAAACCTAAGTAGTCTAATAAAAAGAGATCCTTTCTACTGAAAAACAAAAACAAATTTCTCTAATCAAGCGTTAAAGTACGAGATAATCTTCTTGAATAAAAACTTGCACTTTCACTTTGGCAACAATTAGACTAAAGCATTTTTTAAATCTTTTTGAAAGAATGTAAAAATTAGGTCAGTGAAAACGACGATCAAAATCTTGACATTCGCGGAGGGAAAGTAAATTTGCTCTTGAAAAATTGCTGTTGTCTCGATAATCTTGTTTCCTTTATGCGGAAGTATGAGGACGATGACTTTTACATTTCATATTTCATTTAGATGATGTAATTTCAATTGCCGTGAAACTCCTGTTGTGGTTCCTCTAGCTTGACACACATATAATCTTTTTTTAAAGACACTGTTCTGTTATCGTCTGCAAAAGTAATTCGAAATAGGGCATCTAATGCACGTGCGGCAGTGGCGGGAAGCAACTTTAATGTGCTCTTCTAGGGTGCTTTTTCTTAAATAAATGCTTTTGTTTTTTCAACATGGTCAATTTTGTTTCGTTTAATCAATGCTTATAGAGAAAATACTAATTTCTATAACCGATCTTAGCACCGACTCGATTAATTTTTATCAATGCACACATTGTAGAAAAAAACATTTTTTTAAAAAGAAATATGGTCTTGAAATGATTTTATTTTATTTTATAACCGTCGCTAACAGCCGATCCACTTTTGAACTACCAATGTTCAACTTGCTATTTTGAACCCAATCCAAAAGACAAGGAACTCCTGAATTAAGTTTTATGAAAAATGTGCTTTCTTGGAGGACTTTTTGACGAAACTCACCCACATTTGCTTTACATGAAGAGGCAAAACCACTAAAATCTTCCACGGTTAGCCTGACTGCAAGGGGAATCTAACCCATGATCCGTCTACCACTGACGATATTTTACGTCATCACCGTGGTAGCCTGGCGCGGAATTCATATAACCCAGCCATCGCTGGGATTCGAATCAGTTTCACCTTATTGGGAGGCGAACGCTCTATCCCTTGAAGCCCCACGGTTCTCTCTAGAAATAATTGTCTCACTTTTCGACACTAATGTTTAGTCTGTGGAAAAAAACGCTATTTTTTTTAAAAAGTTTTTTGATGCAAACTGTTTTCTTTGTCACCGCAAATTCTTATTTTATAGAGAAAGCACTTTTTTTAACATGGTATTGACGTCGAGACTCTTGCTTTTAACCCCCAATGCTTATCACTAAGGAGTTTTTTTAACCATGAACTTGAAACTGATTCTCTTGCTTACTTTATAAAGAAAAGGCGACTTTTGAGCACTTTTAGTGCTGGCAAGATCTGGTAACAAAGAGAACTGTTCCGGAGAAGTCCAAGGCTCACCCCGGGCTGATGTGCAATGATGATTTTTCGAAAAAAAATGCAGTGTACGGTTTCATTGTAATTAGAAGATATAAAATCAAGTTACGTATATTTTCATCATCATCATTAGCACGACTGCCCGAGGTCGGCCTTCGCCTTTTCTAGAATATTTATTAATGTCGTTCTCAATAAAGTTTCTTTGTTATATGGTTACATAGAAATGGAAGTACATCTATTATCTACTTTATAACTATTGTGAAAGTATCTCTATTTTAACTACATAATTTTTAGGAAAATAAAAAAAAATCTGTGAAAATTAAAAAACTGTAGAAATTTGGGGCATTGATTACTTTTCTATTATGAAATCTTTCTAAGTGTACTTCTGAATAGGACATAACAGGGAAGCGCTTTTAGCTGTTGGTGACGGCATTTCCGAGAATGGGTTCCTATGCAGTTTTAATCCTGATGATGTTCCTTAATTCCTCTAGAAGTTTGTCGCAATATTTATGAGATCCCTTTTTTATGTAACGTTTTTAAACTTGTATATTTCGACAAACAGGCTAAAAATGTCTCTTACAAAAAAATCTGTAGCCCTAGGAGCAAAGCTAATTTTAGATTTTAGGTCCTTACAATCAAATTCGGCACGATCAAGTAATTGTATAAATACAACAAAAAATTAGTTCCCAGAGTAATTTGTTAAAAATGGAGCGAAAAAAGACAATTTTAGTTTTAAAAAATATCCCCCAGCATCTTTTTTTTTCGAACTCAGTATAAAATCCTTTAAAATTCATTTATTGATAATATTTGTTTAAATATAAGTTCTTTCAAAACTATTAAACTCACCTATATTTTGAATTCAGATTACAAAAGTACGCAAACTTAAAAGATATATGCATAAGCGATAAGCGAGCCAGATAAAAATACAAGTTTGTAATGGAATAAAACTAAATAAAATAAAAACAATGCCTGTCTTAAATAGTAAAACACACGTGATGAAGATTGTGTTTTTAAAACCCACGGTTCCACCAGCCCTGAGATACCCTCGTAATTTATCATCTGCGCCAATTTTAGTTTATAATATCGTTTTCCCACCTACCGTATAAAACAGCATTTTAGTTTGGTGCAGTATTGCCGATTCTAGCTCATGGACTTCATAAATCTAGCACTTCATAAATCTAACAAAATAAAAAACATTTCTAGAAATTTTCCTTCTTTATTTAAAATAAAGTAAAGGAAAAAAAATATATGAAAGTGTGTTATTCACGTTCATTATTTTTTAGAAGCAAAACAAAAGAAGCTGCTCAATAAAAAGAAAGAGAGAAAAATAACTCTCTCTTGAAAAAATTATTCGCGGCTATGCTAGGTCTTGTTTCATTCACATACCTTATACAATTTATATTAGGTGTATTACTTTAAGGCGTATTATTTATTGTATTTAGGCGTATTTACGTTTCTTTTCGAATTACTTTAATGAACTTTCACAGAAAAAATATTCAAAACTGTTTGTAGAATCAATGAAAAAATAAATTATTTGAAATATTCAAATAATGGCAATTTCCAAAAAAAAAAAATCGAAATTGAAAATTTTAACTACTCTGTCAAACATTTTACCTAAAAATTTATCAAGATAACGACATAGTATCAGTGCAAACATTATCCAGTACTATTGCTCAGCAATAATATTTTTAAAAATTCTTAAATTTGTAAATATCAGAGAACAAAATCCAAAACCATAAAACTTCGAACTAAAAGAATAGTAAGAAATTACGTAATCATGCCAAAAGATAGTAGGGGGAAAGGCAATGTTGTCGTTTTTAATAGCCAGTTAACCTTTTTATATAAAACAATCCAATCAATCATTTAGTATACCAAATAATATTTATCTGGAATTATCGTAGTATAAAATAATGCCACGCAAATAGAGGGTTGTGTAATTTATGTTAGTATGTAATTCCCATTCATTACTTTCGTAATTTGTATGAAAAGAATTACCTCATCAAGAAAAGAGCATAACACCTTATGTTACCAGTTGATAGCTGTTAACAAGTTTCGGATTATATCACCATGGGAGGCGATCAATTTATTGTTCTAAATGCTGCAAGAGTGTTAGTTTGTAGGTTAAAAGTTCTCTCAGCAAAAGGGGTTTATGAATTGCTTTGATATTCTCTTTTTCAAAGTGGGGCAAAAACAAGTATTAAGATTTTAAGATCTAGTTTACAATTTCTTTCACAATTTCTTTTTCACTGTTTAAATATTAGGATAAAATATTATTAAGTGTTAAAAACAAATAATGAGAAAGTAAGCAATTAAAAAAAATCCTACTTTCGCTGCACTTTTACGTTTCCTCAAAGATTCGAATAATTTGGACTAATGACTAGATCAAAGAATCATTAGACCAAAGAAAATTAAAAGGTTTATGTGTGCCTTGAAGTAATAAATGAATTAAAACAGACAAATGGTGATTAATCCTCACTAAAGTTTAAATATTAGGAGATGAAATCTAAAATCTGTGGGAATTCAAATTTACGCTAACTTCTTTAAAAAAAAAAAAAAATCTGCAACGGCTCTTACATTTGCAATAATTTAATCTTAATATTTAATCTAGAAATGTTAAACCTTATAAGTAATTTACTTTAAAAAAAAGTCATTATTGCCGATTCTAAATTCTCTTACATACTAAATATTATATTAAAAAAAAAAGATTAAAATGTTGTTTATAGGCTAATTGTGAAGTTTTTTTATTTATATTTTTGAAAATAACACATTTTATTCATTAAAGACAGGGTACTGAATGTTTAAAAAATAAAAATAATCAAAGCTAGGGTCCTGATGGCTCAGGGGATAGAGCGTTCACCTTTCAATGAGGTGAACCGGGTTCGAATCCCAGCGATGGCTGGTCGATACGAATTCCACATCCGGCTTGCGCTAGTCACAGTGCTGACGTAAAAATATCCTCAGTGTTAGACGGATCATGGGTTAGAGTCCCCTTGCTATCAGGCTAAGCATGGGAGCTTTTCGTTGTTTTCCTCGCCATGTAGCACAAATGCTGGTTGGTTCTATCAAAAAGACCTCCTCGAAGGGAAATTTGTACCAATACTTGATCCAGATGTTCCCTTGTGTTCTGGATTGGGTTCAAAATTACAAGCCTGCGGAGTTGAACATTGGTAGTCATAAGCCCGAAGAATTGGGTCAGCGTTCAACGACGGTTATAAAATAAAATAAAATAAGAAAAGCTAAAAAACAAACTTAGGTTTTATTGCTTAAAAATATTTCTGCAGGTTTATCCAGTTAGTTATGTTATAAAATAAAAAAAGAGAAATGAAGCAATCAATTTTGAATAACACTATGTGAAAAAATTTTTGGTTGCATTTATACAAATACTTGATGTTGCCTAATTCGTGTGTGGGGATTAAAAATCTGAAATTAGTTTTTAAAGCTAAATTTTTAGTCTATTTTTTGTCGAAGTACATGATTAAAAATATTATATATAACAGGGGGTTGAATAAATGTTGTAATGCAATGTTGCAATAAATGTTTTAGAAGAGTGTGGACACAGCATCAGGCTAGAAATTGCATACGACACCTTGTCTGGAAATGTCATCGTACGCGGCTAGAGGCTCTTCTCTGTAACCCGCCCTGCAATAACCTGTTTCGAAGCACACGAAAAAACAGTTCATAATAGGAAAAAGGCATGGGATCGTTTATGGGTTATGGGTCTTTTTCAGCATGGGTTCTTAACAGTTTTAATACTAATGATGTGACCAAACTCCCCTAAAAATTTTCACAACATTTTAGCAAATTCCTGTTATATACAACGTTTTTAATCATTTTGACAAAAAATAGACTAAAAATGTTGTTTAAAAAAACTGTAGTTTGAAGAGAGAAACCGATTCCAAATTTGAAATCAGTAATACGAAACTATCTAATATCTATTAAGACCCGACCGGTCTGTGTAGGGGTCCGAGATTTGGCCTGGTATCAGAAGGGTTCTGGGTTCGAATCCCGGACAAGGCATGGATATTCTTTCATTCTCTGTATCATCTGTCCTTACTGTGGGAGCAACGTTGGCCCACCTAATATGGTGCCCCTGAAAGAGTGGCTAACTCTGCCCTTCAGATGCCTGTTTTGACGAAAGGTCATTTTCCAGGTGGGCATTGAAAAAAAATATCTTTTCAGAATATCTGCACGCAACAGAAAAAAATGTCTTAGATGGAAAAAAATTTCTTACAAATTGGTAAATGGTTAATGTTTTGGTTAAGTGTTAAAAGTTAAATGTTTTAAATATGTATCAAATAATCCTGAACAATAATTTGATTTTACTATGTTCTTAATAAAATATAGTTCTTAATAATCATTTTATATACTAGTGAATTTGGAATTGTATTTTTGTAGTGGTAGACATACTACAGTACTCCCCACCAGAATTTTATCTGTGATAGAATTCGATGAACCGATACCACTAGTTGATTCATTGCTGTTTTGTGAGAAGCCGGGAGAGCTGTATTAAGATGACCGTCCTTTTGCTGATTGCGAGAGCTGTATTAAGTTCAGGGTCATGATTGCTCCTGTGTTTCCATTAGCAGTGAGTTTATGCGGGCAGACGTTGTGTGTGATCAAGACTGAGTAGCAACAGCTTGAGGAGGTGGATAATGTCGCAGTCACAAGTAGCAAGTCAACATGGCCGTTCATCGAAATAGACGTGTTTCAAATTGAAGTGGGAGTTTCTGTCAAGTTTGGCGTGTTTACTTAACGTCCGGGTTACCAATGTGGGGAGTGAGTAGTTATAGACCATGTCAACCTTCTTCTATGAAAAAATACCTCACCATAGAGTCGAGTTAACATGCCTTATATACTAGTGCAGGGGTGGCGAACCTTTATACACCAACGTGCCATTTTTTCTAAAACATTGTTTGATGAGGTCATAGACGTGCCGTCAAATAGTTTTGACTTCGTGATTATTGGGAAAATAATAATACTAAATACTATCAACTCAAAACTCTTTATTTACATTGAAAAAAAACAAACATTTTGCCATGTCTCAGTTATATGCGTAATTCAACTTAAAGTAACATCAATGTGACTTCTGTTGTTGCAGATTAGATGACCAATAACTTATATTAGGTTGTAAGATGTTAGTTTAAGCAGGACTGTTAATTTTTTTTGCTAGTTATTTATTGTTAGCTTGTTTTTTATGGTTATTAATTGGTTTTTTTTAGCATTGATTGTTAATTTTTTATTAATAATTGTTTATTATTTTGTGTATTTTTGTGAGTTTTAATTTAATTGTTACATATGCTTCATAGTGTAATACCATTTGTGTAATAACAAATGTGATCGGTGGCGTGCCCGAAATATTGCATCGGGTGCCATTGGTTCGCCATCCCTGTACTAGTGAATTGGAATTGTATTTTTGCAGTGGTAGACACACTACAAGTTGATCAACGAGAAAAGAAATAGATTTTTTTTATGAGATACATTAATTATACTAAATGTTGTCCAATACACTGGATGTTGCGTTTTAGGAGATTAATCAGTATTGTTAAAATTTCGAATTGCATCAATTTGTCACGATACGTAATGTCAGACATGCAGTGTTAGATTTAAGAACATTTTTTTTAAACTCTTTGGAAAATCTCAGACTGGTAGAGCGTGTGATAGTTTGATTACATCCTACTTTGTAGCATCGTAACTTTAACCAAAAACGGAAGTCACTCGAAGTAAAATAACATGCTTTACTAAGTTTCGCAATTTGTCAATTAAAAAGAAAATGGAGTATCAGTATATCTTTTCCTTATGACTGAACTTTTAAAAAAAAAGATTTAATTCTCTTCCTATTCACCTTTTAACTTTTCTAGTTTAATCACTGTGGTGCATCATTTTAGAAACTAGAAAATGCGCAAAACTTTAACTCTGTATTCAGTTTTAATGTAAAAAAATTATTTCGGAAATAATATTTTCATTACTTTTTAATTAACGTTAATAAATTAATTTATCGTTTTTTCTGACTTGATCTTTGAACATTAGTTTCTTAACTAACCTGATAGCTAATACTTCCTCCTATTTTAAGGTTTGGGTAATTATATATTTGAATTTTAAACTGCAATAATTTTTTTAATATTTTGGCTGTAAATGATATTGTTTTCAACGATAGGACTTTCATTTATTTGAAGTGAAATTCTATCAATGTTACTTTGGAATGACCGGCCTGTGTAGGGGTTAGGGAACTGCCCTTGCATCAGAAAGGTTCTGGGTTCGAATCCCGGGCAAGGCATGGATGTTCTTTCCTTCTCTGCACTATCTGTCCTTACTGTGGGAGCAGCGTTAGCCCGCCTAATATGGTGCCCCTGAAAGAGTGGCCAACAAATCTGCCCATTGATCTCCAGGTGGGTTCTAAAAGGTGGGCATTAAAAAAAAATTGGAATGAACAAGACATACCTGTTTTTTAGTTAAATCCTCGTACTTGAAGCTATTCCATTTTTTGTTTTGTTAATTATATTTTATAACAGCCGTTGAAAAGCTGTCCCAAATTTGAGTTTACTGCTACCAACTGTTCAACTCTGTAACCTTGTAATTTTGAACCTAATCCGAAGACAAAGGAACTCCTGGATCAAGTATTGGGAAAAATTTGCCTTCATGGGGGACTTTACGGTGAAACTAACTTGCTTTTGTGCTACATGCTGAGAAAAACCACGAAAACGTCCCTCGGTTAGTCTGACGGCAAGGGAACTCTAACCCATGATCCCATTATCCTTATTGCTATTGATAACCCATCCAAGGTTTATTGATAACCCATTATCCTTATTGTTATTGTGCTATAATTTCTAATATATAATTTCTAATTTCTATATGCAATTAATAATCCATAATTTATTTAATATTTCGGTAATTTACATGAACTTATTCATATAAAATGCCAATGAAAAAAAAAGAAACAAAACCATGTATTGAATAAATTATGTAAAGGATATGCATTTACAAAAAAATCAATAAGTAATTCTAGTCAAGTTTTAAAATTCAAAATAAAATAACTAAATTGATAAATGAGGAATTATGGTTCTCCAGTAGCAACTATTTTCAGCGTTTATAACAGTTCTTTTATGAAGACCATAATTCAGTTAGTTTTTTTCAATTTCAGAGCATATATACATTATTATTTATATACATACACCGAAGAGCCATTTCATTATGACCACCCTCCATCTATAACAATGGGCTCGCCCAGGTTTTCACGGTTTTTCGCCCAGGAACAATGTTTTCATGGGGCACATTAGGACCCATAATCCTCACAGAACAATCCCTGACGTCTGTAAGCTACTTGAACATAGTTACAGACCAGGTTTATCCATTCCTGCGGGGGATGGTGTTTACCAACAGGATAATGACCCATGTCATATGGGTCGAATCGTCGAGGAACATTCCAGTGACTTTCAAGTCATGTCTTGGCCCCCAAATTCACCTGACCTTAATCCAATAGAGCATTTGTGGTCCTACTTGGAAACCAAATTCGTTCTGCCATGATCCGTCTGTTACTGATGATATTTTGCGTCGGCACTGTGGTCCGTACGAGCTGGGTGCGGAATTCGTATCGGTCAGCCATCACTGAGATTCGAACCCGTTTACCACTTTTGAAGGCGAATGCTCTATCTACTGAGCCACCACGACTCAGGCTATACCATTAACGAGTATGGCGAAGTGGGATCGATAATGGACTACACGAATTGTTTCTCTATTCATATTGAAAAAAATCGTAAGAGCCGCTGCCACAATCATTGTTTTAAGTGTTCAACGCTACATTATATTTTACGTTACTGGGCAAAAACTTAGAAACCTAGATGGTGCGTAGAAAAATGCACAGGGAGTACGATGGAATAAAAAAATTATCATTCAGATATTAGAGTTCATATCGACCAACCATTAAGGGGATTCGAACCTGGGTCACCTCATTGGGAGGCTACGGTCTATTCCCTGATCCACCACGACTTATGCTTAATTTATATTGGTGACAGCAACTAGTAACTGATATGATAAGATTGTTACCTAAAATAGATGCTGTAGTAATAGTTTTTCCACATCACAAGTACTATAATTTCTAATAAATAATCAATTTTCATAAATTGTAGACTTAATAGGTTTAAGTAGAAATGTTTGATTAAAATAAAAAATACAGAAAATTTGAAGAGTTTGAATTGTAGTATTTATTTCGCTTAAGTTGATCCTTATTGTTTCAAGTATATCAGTATCTTAAACCGTGTGTTAGAATTCAAAGCTAGTCTATTTAAACTGCCTTATTTATTATTTTGAAACAATTTTTTTTTATTTGAATGCTAATCGTGTTTTTCAAAAAATATTCCTTAAATTATTTTTTGAACTATTTTAAAAGTTGTATCTTTTACGTTACACTTCTTTTTTTGTTATTTTTATGCTTGATATGAACCTGTAGATTTTTATAAATGTTTTAATGTAGATTTCTGTAAAAAAAAAATTTATAAACTGATCAAAAAATCAATCAAATTTTAACACCATATATAGAGTAAATAATTTTAAATAGCCTAGAAAAAAATGGTTATATGTTCTCTGAAAAATATTAAGGGGCTGGTAAAGTTCAAGCAAGAAGATTAAAAGTTTAAATGTTTGTAGCAACTCCATATACTTCTGTTAATACTTTGCAATAACTTAAAATGCAAAAAAGAAGAAGAAAAAGGTTTTAAGGAGAAGTCACTAACTATTTATAATGAATAAATGAATTTTTTTAAAAAATTAACTTTTAAATTGAATATCAAAGAACAAAAAAATTTTAATTTTTATTCATTTCGCTTATATATTATGTTATTGTGTTATATTTATTTTATTCATTTATTAATTAGATTAAAAGTATATTTGAGACCGGTATAGTCTGGTTGAGTGAGCATTAGGCCTATCCAAGAGGTCGTGAGTTCGATACCAGCAGGTCGAAGACTCTCCGCTTACAAAATGGTGACTGTTGCACGTTAAATCTGCCGAGGTCACAAAGTCCTTCAAGTTCCCATAACAAATCAATACCTCTGGGGTTACTGAATCAAAGATTAATCGTGCTCTGGTTCAGGTCAAAATTACGATTTGCGGATGAATGGTGTGTGAATGTGTCCTCCCAGTGAAACGGGCTGTGACATGTGTGTGGCAGAGGTCAAATTCTTGACAATAGATGGTGCCACCGGAAAACAAGAAGAAGCACATCCTCCTTACCTTAATGGCATACGACAACAAGAAGATTAGATTTTATTTATTTTATTTATTTATTTATTGCGTTATATTTATTTGATTTATTTATTTGTATACATTTCTGGGGCATAAAGATGGTTTTGTTTTAGCATGATTGAAAGCTTTCGAAAATACTTATTTATGCACTTGGATATTTTATTCTAAAGCACACTTATTCATAGAGAGGGTAATTTCCCCACATTTTGTATACCATGTTTGTAGACCATTTTCTTATTCAATTCCGATTATCTGATTCTCAATTATATAGCAATTCGATTATCCGATATCCCTTCCAATGCTCGTTAAAAACATTCCAACACACTTTTTATCATTATTACAGATTTTACCCAATGACTGTTCTGACGTCTGATCTAAAATCTGGCAGCTAGAAAACGATAGTTAAAATGAAAATAGAACAGTATCTATGATTTTTTTGCATGATATTGTAATGATTAAAACACACTATAAGTATTTTATTTAACATGGCTATTACTTATTTTGAATACTTTTGCTCATATTATGATGATTATATGCTAAAAAAATAGACCTAAAATTTAAAAATTTAAATTTTCCAACAATTTTTTTGTTCTTTTAGGGTGTCAGATGACTATATTTTGAACCATATATATTCTAATATATATGGTTAGACTCATGTAACGTATTATTTTTTTCTAATAAATATTAATAAATATAAAATAATGTAACTTACTCTTTATAGCCCAGCTTTTCAATTTCCTTATTCCATTCACTAACTGTAAGAGGCCACCATTACATTGAGAGGATATATTTAACTGACTCTGAACTCGCAAAATTAAAGGTAAGGCTTTTTTCATGATTGTATCTGTATACAAACGGAACGTCTTTTCTAATTCCATCCATTTATCTTCTAAAGAAGCATTGAGTGTTTTTCCATTCGGAAAAGTTGGTGTTGAATCTGAAAAAATTTCCATGTTCTCTTTAGTTTGAGGCCTCCGATTACTTGGCACCGTTGTGATTTTAGAACTTTTTTTATTATTAACACTAAACTCAGAAGATTCCGTCAGTAATAGCGTACCATCTGGAGTTATTCTCAACGGAAGTCCAGATGTTGAGTTTTTTTCTGTTGCCAATTTGTGTAGTTTGGTGATTTTAAGACCATGGGTCAATGTTGCATTTAAATCTTTTTTGTTTTCAGTCCAATTTCCATTCTCAATTCCTCTGCTTTGGTCACTATCAGGCGTTGTTTGTATCAAGTTTGGGCTAAAATCTTCTTTAAAAGTTGAGTTTGAGTCGGATTTTATGTCCACATTTTCATTAGAATAATTTAGCTTTATTCTAATATCTTTAGCCTGACCTTTTTCTAGGTTGCTATTTATAATATTTTCCGCACTTAAGGTATCAGGAATACCCTTACTATCCAGGGGTGCTTCAACTTTTTTAACTGTTAAATTATCACTCAGCGAAGAACTCTCTAAGTTTTCCACTGCAAAAATATCCTCATTATCCAAAGGAAAGGATATTTTTTTAACTGTTAAAATATCTGTTGTATCCTGAGGAAAACCTTGACCTTCACTTGATTCAATGATTCTGAATCCGCTAGTCAAATATACCAGGAAAAATACTAGCAAGTACAAAGCGACCGGCGGAATTCCGTTAGACATGCTGCCTGTTGGGGATTTTACATTATCAATGAAAGCGAATCTGTTTGAAGAAAATGAGGACAATTATTACCTGACTGAAAGTTTAAAAGGTAAGTTTCCGGCTGCAAAACCAGTCGCCAAATTTACCGCCAAAACGACTTTCTAAACAGTTCATTGAAGAATGTTAATCAGTAAAAGGAATCTTCCCTCGAAATTCGAATCAAGTCAAAAGGAGGCAGCTATTGTAATAGTGGTTTTACAATGCATTATTTGCTTTATAAATTATTGCTGTTGACGTAAATATTGCAATGAAGCGTGCAATAAACACTGGAGTTAAGGAAGTAGATAAATTAGATAATTCAAAGAAACTCAACGAATGATTAACGTATTGTTTTTTTCTTTTGTTTAATTACTATTATGTTCTTTAATCTTATATATATGGTTTTATTGTATAGGAACAAATTGTTAATAAATTATAAATTAATTGTTATAAATTAATTGTTATAAATTAATTGTTATAAATTAATTGTTATAAATTAATTATAAATTATATTCGAATTAATTATTTTATTTTAGAGGAGAAAATATTCTGAAATATTTAATTTTATCAAAATATTTTAATCATATATGACATAATTTTATTCTAAAAGGATAATTATCTGTTGATATTGTATACTTCATGTTGTTATACATGTCTGAGGGTAAGTTTAATACTCCGAATAATACTCCGAATTTAAGTGTCATTTAATATTTAGAAAGTACGAATTACATGTTGTTTTATTTAATTACAATTGGCGGTTAAAGTACTTTTCTTAATTCTCAAATATACTTACAAAAACAAAGTAAGAATGTTAAATTATCCATCATTTTAGAGGGCATTTAAAATTTTGACATAATTTTTAAAAGAAAAAACTAACAAGTTAACTAATTCGATGTTAAATATTGCATAATATTAAGAAAATTAAAAAAGGATGAAGCAATAATTATTTAAATTATAATTAGAATTTCAATCCATATTTTTAATTCTGTAATTTAATATTATTTCTTATACTTCTTTACATTTCTTATAATTGTTTATAAACTTTAATAGAGATAAAGTTAATAATCCTTCTAATTTAAGTGTCACGATAATATTTAGTACGAAGGAAAATACGAATTACACGTTTTTTTTAATTACAATAGGTGTTTAAAATATTTTTTTTTTGAGTTCTCAAAATTTTTGCAAAAAGCGTAGTAGGAAGGTAAAATTAACCATCACTTTAGAGGACATTCAGAAATCGTGACATAAATTTGACAAAAATCAATAGGCAACTCGATGTTAAATATCACACAATATTAAAAATAATAATAAATACTGGAACAATATATATTTTAATTATAATCAAAATTCCAATAAATATCTTAATTCTGTAATTTAATATTATTTCTTATACTTCTTTATGAGTTTTAATATAGATAAATTTAATTATGCTTCTAATTTAGGTGTCACTCAATATTCAGAAAGAACATGAATTACATATTGTTTAAAAAATTACAATTTGTACTTACAGTACTTTTTTTTTTAATTCTCAAATTTTTCCTGTAAAAAGTTGTATTGTGAAATTAAACCATCATTTTAGAGGAGGCAGTTCAAGATCTTGACGTCATTTTTAAAAGAAACAAACTATCAGATAACTTTATGTTAAATATCACACAATATTAATAACAATAAAAAATACTACAGCAATAATTGTTTTAATTATAATTAGAATTCCAATGAATATTTTTATTCTGTAATTTACCTAATAAATATAAAAGTAATAGTTAAGTAAGTTATAATAAGTTAACTTGAAATATTTTAATTCATAAAGTATTGTTGTTTAGTAATTTAGATGAATAATATTGAAAAGTAAATAATTTGCTTAAAAAGTGTTCAACATTCGCTGCGGTAAAAAAGGGAATAATTAACTGACTAATTCCTTTCGCATTTATTTGGATAATATTTTTATTTAATTTGTGCGAATCACAGACATTAAAATTTAAAAAACCGGAATAAGTGTTTCTTATCACAGATTATTCGTTACTTTTATCAAGTTAATGTATTAAGCAAGATTCTTTCTCATGTTAAGAAAGTTCATTAATTCTCAAGATTTGCCAAATGTGTCACATTACTATCTGCAACAAACACGTGTAATCAAACTGTTATTTTCCAAAATCAAACAAGCGATATATTTTTGTGAGGAATGTTCATTAGGTAAATGCAATTTTTTTATATAAAGAAAGAGGCCAAGGTATAGCCTCTTGTCCTATAAAAAAAGGGAGCGTGAGGGACTAATAATAATAGAGTAATATCTGCCATTATTTGTCAGGGATACTTATACGAATTTTTTAGTGTAATTTACAAAGGGCTATCAAAATATTTTTTTATTAGAATACTTAAAAAAACAATGGCGTCTACCTCAATAATATTAAGATTTGCATCGTCGTACCACAAATATAGTGCGAAAGGGAAAAATCTTACCGATTTTAACGATAACACCTTATACTTACTATACAAGTTCTGTTGTTTTAATTTGTCTTGGTTACCACTAAGGCTTTTTATGAATTTGCAAAAATAAAAACATTATAATTATTTGTAGCCAGTAATATCTTCAGTAGTCTTCATGTGACGAACCTATGACCTCCTTTGTATAGATAATTTTAATATAAATTTAAGTGGATCCATTATGAAATTTGTCATTTAGCATCTCATGTATATATATATGTATATATGTATATATGTATATATATATAAATTATTCTTTAATTTAAACTTTACTCATAATAAAAAAAAAGCATTATAATTTTTATTGTATCATTTCTAATATTTGTCGACACACAAAAGTGCCGCGGCACAGTGGTTGAGAATCACTGAAGTAGCCATAGCTACTATATATTCTNATATATATTTATATATATATATATATATATATATGTGTGTGTGTGTGTAATGTTATGCCTTTAAAGGCTAGATAATTGAAGAGACTTAATACATTTAAAAAGGCATTTATTGAGGGTGTTCGTTGGCTATGTACAATGATGGTTTCCCAGTTTTTCAGGGATGTTTGGATTTGACCCAGATTTATCTAGACATGAAGAATATAAAAAAGACACGCATTTTTGGCTATCCCGAAATTTTAAAGGGAGGTTCTGAGAGGGAGTGGTTGCAAGGATCTTCTTATCTTCATGAAACGTCATTCAATTGATAAAATGCAGAGATTTTGATTCGCTAAAAGGATAGATAGAGGAAGGCTAAAAGGAAGGATAGATAGATAGAGATCGCTAAAAGGATAGCGCCGTTCTGGTTCTGGGAAATTTTTGGGACTATCTTAATGTGTACTTCATCGTCGAATTATTGTCCATTAACTTCAGAAAATAATCATTTATCTGGCCTTATCTGGTTCATCTTGACTTTTTATGGCTCTTTGTGAGCAACTTCTGCATCTTAAACTTGATAAGAAACATATGTTTTAAGCTTATCAGTTAATATAGAAAGACTCGCATGAGAAATTCTATATTACATATAACCTTCTTTTAAGCGCTTCAGAACTTCTAAGAGGGGTAGGGGGCATCCTGACGACTCGAAATCATATAGCAATGTGGGGTCGGAAATGCTTTCCTGAAGCGGTGACGTACACAGAAGCACCATAAAGAAAAGAGACCGTAAGTGAAAAATCGTTTTAATAATACATTGAAAAAATTATATGACCTCCTCGGTCACCCGACCTATCATGTCTTGATTTCTGGGGTCATATGAAAACACTGGTTTATGACACCCCTGCTGACAATGCTGAGGAGCTGGTTGCAAGAATCGCAGTAGCTGCCGGAGAAATTCAAGATATGCCTGGAGTATTGCATAATGTTTGGATGTTCATACACCAGAGATGTGAAGTGTGCATTGTAGCCGGCGGCAGAAACTTCGAACACTTAGTTTGACCCATGTGCCTTATGATTTTTTCAATGTATTATTAAAACGATTTTTCACTTACGGTCTCTTTTCTTTATGGTGCTTCTGTGTACGTCACCGCTTCAGGAAAGCATTTCCGACCCCACATTGCTATATGATTTCGAGTCGTCAGGATGCCCCCTACCCCTCTTAGAAGTTCTGAAATGCTTAGCTGAGACACCCTGTATATATAATCTTTTAAAAATATAATAGATAAATATTTTCTTCATCTATAACAGTGTATTTATTGAGCTAAAATTCATAATCAGTAATTTTATTTTTATCAGGAAATAAAAGAAATTTCTGTATAATAAGATGAAGTGATTATTTTAAGATGGTAGTGAAAGAACAAGTGGTATGGTGGTGAGTGGCGATACAAAATATCGTATTAAGAGGATTATGATATTGATGCAACTGATCATGTTGAGATGATTATGATATTGATGCAGCAGATCATATTGAGGTAATTGTTAAATTGATGCAACAAGTCATATTGAAATGATTGTGATATTGATGCAACAAACCAGATTGAGATGATTATGATATTGACGTAACAGATGAGATGATTGCGATATTGATACAACAGATAATATTATACAGATAATACAGTAAAGCAAATAATATTTGAGTGATGGCAATACGCAAACAATATGTAAAGAAGGATTATATTGAAACAACTGATCATATTAAGGGATGCTGAATGTAGGTTGGGGCATTTCAAAAATGGACGGGACAAGTTAGTGTTAGTTCATCCGTTTTTGCGTTATTAATAACATATTTTTTCCCACATAAGTGTAGAAAAGAAAGATAATGTATACAATTCTTGTTTGTTTTAAAACTGTAAATATGGTACTTACAAATCCATAGTCTCGAATGTATTATTTCCAACACTGAATGACACCTGCTTCCTCTTCTTCTTTTTTTCTTCCACAAAATTATGAATTTTAAGCTACAAAATTCTTTTCATAGGTAATTTTTGTAAACAGAAACTTTTTTATTTAATATTTTATGCACATTATTAACGTATCATAATTTTTTTTTAAAAAAACAATTGAGAATTTAATTTTAATTCGCTAAAGATAGGAAAAATGACATGTCATTGAAACACAGCATTGTTTTCATACTCTATATGCCATTTCCAAACAATTACAGAGTATAGTCGATTTGATATGCTTAGTACAACTATTTTAATGATTAAATTGGATGTGATGGTCTGTTGTTCCCTTACATCTAATTTTTAATAATTATCGCTTATTATTTCTGCCCTTCTAAATAGCATCTTTATATTTGCTAATTTCAAATTATAAATAATTTAATTATAATCTAAACAATTTCAATTTTTAATAAATTTATAATTTGTCTTTTTTAAAACAAGACAAAAAATTAGTCAAACCTCAAATCAAAACTGCATGTAAAATACCTCAGTATGTTCAAAATTGTCATTGAAGCATAATGTTTTGGAAGTAAGTGCAATTTCACCAAAATTTTATAGTTTTCCTTAATTCTAATTTTATGGACAAAATATTTCCTTAAAGAAAAATAATTTTACTGTACTAAAATGACTTTTAATTAAAATAGATTTTTAATCAACAAATTAATCTCAAAAGGAAAAAAAATCTATAAAATATTACTAATTTTATTGATATCAAATGCGTGATGATTCGAGCTTAACCTGTTGGCGGCGGAAGTAAATGGGCGGTTAAACACGTGTTTTTGGGAAGTAGGTAAAGTGCATGTGAGAACTTGGCACGTTTTTTAGGCGAGGAAGTGATCTGAAGACGAAATCAACAACACAAATAAAACAAAGTCACGCTAAACATTGGGTGAATAACAGTGGAAGTAATCAGAATTATCTAATACCGTTTCTCGATAGCTTTTGAATTTTTTTTTCTGAGTAAAGAAAGAGTCTAGGTCAGTTGAATCGCAGTAGGAAGTTTTTGTGGATGAAGATTTGTTACACGCAAACAACACCTTTTTTTTTTTCTTTTCCCAAAAGACACTTTGTTGATTAATTTGTTATTTACTTCCCACTCAAAGAAATCGTCAAAGCGAAAACTATATTTTCTTGAGGGTGTTTGTTTGTTTACCTGAGAAGAAGAATTCGAGATTTAATACAGAGTGTTAAAAAAAAATTAAAGAAAAAGAATTCCAAAACAGCTTTTCTGCATATTATATAACTCAGCAGTTTCCTGAAAATGTTCCGCGGAACTCTAGGGTTCCATTGAAAGATTACAATGGTTCTAAAAGTTATGTTTTTTTTAACCAGTAATAATTCTACTTACATGCAATCAATAATCCATAATTTATTTAATATTTCGGTAGTTGACATTGTTGTGTCACAACAACCAGAAATAAGACGTGAGTTGTATCAAACAATTTATTTAAACATTCACACGAAAAATCACAAAATATTACCCAAAGAAATATCTCTTCTCAGAAAAAAACTCTCTTTCTCAACTACACAAAAAAAGAACATCACTTCTCGTGTGTGTCTCTCAAGCAAGATCATTTTAGCATTACCTCTCGAAGAATTGATGCTTTTAGCTCAGCTGTCACACACTGTTACGTTACAGTCTAACTCCTCCCTTCCACAGAGTTTTCTTTGCAAAAGTAGGAAATGGCAAAAAAAACATACATAAAATTTAGTCAAAACTGATCTATATAGGCTGACATAAAACTGTTTTGTTTATCTGTATATAGGAAAATAAAAGTTAACAACAGGCTCAACTTGATGTGCCCAAATGACTAAGTTAATCGGCTCAAACTATCAGCATTGATATGCATAGTTCCAGGTTTATGTATAACGTCAAAGTTCAAATGCTGCAAGGATAAGGCCCATCGTAATAGTCGGGAATTGATTCCAGTGTTTTGTTTAAGCCATACTAAAGGGTTATGATCTGTTTGAATTATAAATTTGTGAGGACCATCTATATAGCACTTTAACTTCTTGACAGCAAATATAATTGCCAAACATTCTTTTTCTACGGTACTGTACCTACTTTCAGCTTCACTGAATTTCTACTTAAATATTGTATGGGAAGTTCTTCTCCTCTATCACTGATTTGCGATAATACTACACCCATTCCAAGGTTTGAGGCCTCACACTGTACTATAAAGGGTTTATCAAAATCAGGACTGTACAGAACGGGGCTCTCAGATAACTTCAATTTCATGGTTATGAAAGCCTTTTGACATTCGTCATTCCAAAGTATAGACTCCTTCTTAGATTTTTCTTTCAATAAATCCGTTATTGGGTTAGAGATTAAGGAAAACTCTGGAATATATTTACGATAATATCCAGCAAGTCCCAAGAAAGCCCGCACTTCACTCTTGGTTTTTGGTACAGGGAAGTCTTCAACAGTTTTTACCTTGAGTTCTCCTGGACTTCTTTGTCCTTGTCCCACTTGATGGCCTAGATATTTTACATAGAATTGTGCAAATTTACATTTAGATGGCTTAATCTTTAAATTGGCGTCTTGAATTTTTTCCAATGCGGTGTTGAGATGAATAATATGTTCATCCCAAGTGTTCGAGAAAATGGCGACGTCATCGAGGTATGGAAGAGCGTAATTTTCACATCCTTTTAGTATTTCGGCCATTAGTTTACTAAAATAAAAAGGTACATTCTTTAATCCAAAAGCCATTCTCATTGGTCTAAAGGATCCAAAAGAAGTAACAAATGCAACATATCGTTGAGCTCTTTTACTCAAAGGCAGCTGCCAATATCCTCTGGTCATAACGATTAAGCTTATATACTTAGCTTCGGACACTTGCTCTACTCTTTCTTCAATATTTGGTAAAGGATAGTATTGGCTACGAGTAATTTGATTCAAACGTCGATAATCTATACATGGCCTAGGATCTTTTCCTGGAGCTTCAACTAATATTAATGGTGACGCGAAATCAGATTCACCTGGTTCAATGATCTTAGACTTCAGCATTTTCTCCACTTCTTCTTTCA
>NC_092209.1:48729397-48817197 GCF_043381705.1 Parasteatoda tepidariorum | reverse complement strand
CTCCGGTCCTGGTACTTTATATTCTTTCAGAATCAACGCAGTGCAATCAATCAATTACCAAATTAGTTAATAGAATGAAAGAAACAAATTTTTGAATTTTATCGATATGCTAAATAATGATAACGGTATTACGGTAATACGGCAACCGGTAAATACGATAATACGATTCCTGGAAAAACTATAATTGTGTTGTTTATTACGAACACAAAAAACAAGCTTTTCCTGCTTAAGACGAAGAAAATATTGCGCCTAATAAAAACAAATTTCCTATTTTGACTTTCCTCATTGAAACAAATTTATCACTTTTCCCAAACTGGATAAGTGGGGCACTACATTTGTTCCTGGAACTAAGGGGAGAAAAGTCTACTTTAGTTTCCACCAATTTGACAACGGGATAAATGGCAGCTACCTAGATGGTGGCTCAGGAGAAAAGGGAAAGAATTTTTCCCATTAGATGAGCTAAGGTGAGAGCTCCATTTTGTTGTAGCACGTTCTTGGTTTTCTATGGCTGTATTAGAGGCCATCTCACTGGATGTGATTTTTTCGCATGCAAATGACAACCTAACTGGCGAAATTTTTGAGAGAAAATATTTACCCCTCATCTTCTTCTCATTCACATGCACATGCGAAAATATCGCAAGCAAAGAGAATGTTCCTTAGAGGTTCAGTTGTGAATATGAGAGGATAAAAAAACTTTTTAGTTTGCAAACAAAGAAGATCCCATGTAAGTTAGAGATAATACTTTTAAACAAATCAATGACAGCAGCAAAGTACGAAATGCCATTTTGACAGTAGTAGTCGTTTTGTTGTTTTATTGGTTAATATGAAAAGTTTTTTGCTACCCTTAAATTCCGTCTAGCGGAACCAATAATGCCGATTATCAACCGGAGCCCAATTTTGTCTTACTCTCCCCTCAATATGGAAAATATTGGTCCAAATTTAGCAATATTCATGTTCTTCGTGGAGGACATTTTGATGGAACCAACCCTCATTTATGTTACATGGAGATGAAAACCAAGATCATTCCACGGTTAGCCAGACGGCAGGGGGATTCGAACCATGAACTGTCCACTACTTTGGATATTTTACGTCAGCTCTGTGGTTGGTGCGAGCAGGGAGCAGAATTCGTGACAACCAGCTACTGCTAGGATTTGAATTTCGGTCATCTCATTGAAAGACGAACATTCTTTCAACGATTGAAAATTGGGTCGACTGCTTAACGCTGGTTATAAAAAATTTACAATCAAATTTATTTCAGCCTTTGCAAGATGCTAAGTCGAGCGTATTACAGTAAAAATTAATACACTTAAATTACACAATAGTTTTTCATCTGGATTAAAAGATATGTTTCAAATAAACCCCTTATCAAAGTTGGAACAAATTTGTTTGTGCGATAATATGCTTCAATCTTCCCAGAAGGGAAATTTGATTTTAAATAACTATGAGAGTTATGTGTGTATATATATAAAGCTGTATTAAACAGAAAGCCCTCTGGATGTCTGGATTGTGTAACTAAAAGCTAAAAAATAAACTATTTGTATTTGAAATCTCATAATATATAATATGTAATTAGCGTATACGTACAGAAAAAGTACAAAATCATCGAAGAAAGTGGAAAAAACGTACGAAGAAAGGTTTTGGCATAATAAAACTAAAAACAAAGTGAAATCAATAGAAAAATACATTATACACATTACTTTATGAAACATTTTAGATTTCAACACAAAGTAAGTTGGAAGACAGTATAAAAGTCGGCAAAATTATTACATCAATAATTTGATTTCGATTGCGTTTATCAATCTCGTATTCACGGACCAGATAGAATTCGCAAAATGATAGTGTCAATATTGTTCCAATATATCTTGTCTGCATCAATCTAATCCGATTTGCTCTTGAATTGTCATCCAGATCTGTATACACGTCCCTTACTAACATGTCCCAAAGGTTTTCTACGGGATTCAGATGTGAGCTACGAGATGGTCCTTCAAGGGATTTGACCTCATTTGCCTTCATCCAGGATTTAGTTGAATATGATATATGGACTGCCGCTTTGTCCTGCTGGAACATTCACTCCCCGGATGTTATAAGAGGAGCAACATGCAATAAATTATTTCCCGCTATATATCCTGATACATAATTGAATTTATTTTAGTTAACATAAATATAATTGGAGTTGTACCGCCTGCTTCGAAAAGGGCCCAAACCACAACGGAGCCACCCGAACCGTAACTACCGACAAATTGACTTTCGGATAATAACTGTGGCTCAGTCCGTAATTCGTACCTAAATTATCGATATCCATTTGTCTGGTCGATCCAAGTCAAACTTCTTTTCATCAGAATGGACCACATCGCTCCAATTCGTACCTTTCTTAAGATGTTTCTTTACAAATGCTAAATCTTTGTGTAAACTAGTAAACGGAGGTTTTCCTTTAATATTTTTAATTTGAATAATATGCGGATTATTACTTAAATAATTTCTGACTGTGCAGCCACTGCATGGTAACGGAATTTAATTTTTATCTAGGAGGCTCCGCCCCCTGTTCGCTAACGCTCGCCAACCCCCGAGAATTGCTACGCAATCCTATGTGGTTCACGCCGTGAAGCATGGCTCGCTGCGCTCGCTCGCCAATGAACACAATGTTCTACCACAAAGACATAATATATTATCATCAAAGACATAGTATTTTATCATCAAAGACATAGTATTGTACTTATGTAGAAGAATTCTACCAATGTTCTTATTGGCTTTTAAAAAAGTATATTAGCTATTTAGATTGTACATGGTGAAAAAATCAAAACATTAGCTAAATAAGAAACATATTAGCAAAATAAATTATCAAATATTGCTTCACTAATATTCTGCATTTTAAAGCGTGAAAATTCAATGCATAAATAAACGCGAAATATAAAAAAATTCAATGCATTCAATACAAACACTTAAACGTTTTTTAGACGTTTAGGTAGCTCCCAGTAGAAAAATATCAATTCAACAGCGGCCTTTTAAAGCATTCTCACTTCAATTAATTAATTAATTCCTAATTGAGTTTAAATTAAATATTGTCATGTTTTTAGTGCATGAATCTGAATTGAACAACCTGATAATGCTCACTCTGGTTATTGTTATCTGGTTGCTCACTACGTGCTCTTGCGCGCCGAATCCAATCAATTAAAAATGAAAACTGTTGCCAGCGCGAGAAAAGAAATATCATCGGTTTTATTGATACATACATACATACGTACGTATTAGCGTTTTATATAATATAGATTAGTACAGAGGACATCTTACCGTGACAAGCAAGCTTCCAGATTTGCCAGATCTTGTCTTGATGAATTATTTATTTATTGTTTTGCCTTCCAATACGCTTTTTACTGTCATAACGTTCAAGATTCCTGAGCTAACTATTCACTGCTGCCTTGGACCTTACCATTTTTCTTGCAATTTGAGAACCACTCAGCTCTTAACTCAGTCGGCTAAAGCCCGTTTGCCTTCCTTTAAATGAGTTCTTCTTGTCACTGTATTGCACGTGCAAACTACAAAAATCTGCTTTTATGCTACTTGGATTTGCTTCGTATACTGGAGCAAATCGTTTTCTCGCATGCTTTATTCCTTACACTGACGTATTTAGTATCGATTTTTATACTTTTTTCCAAGTTGTTTTTCAATGATTATGTCAATTTTACCATAATTTAAATAATATGCGGATTTAAAATTAAATGGTCATGCTGAGCAATTAGGCTCTACATTTGCAAGTAGAAAAGAAATTTGTATATTCAGCCAAAACCGTGGTGTTTCACATATTTGGCGACTTTTTGCTCGATTTTATACTTTTTACTAGCACTATTTATTGTTGCTAAACTTAGTATGTATACTTTGTTTTCAACAATAGGTTCCATATATAAAGCTGATATTCATAAAACTATGTATAAAACTATATATAAATTTGACTAACCTCGCCAATAAGGTTAGTCAACTTGCGATTGTAACGTTTCATGTAACAGATATTTCAGAAGTAGTAGCGAAATATCAAACAATAAAGAACTCTTTCCTTGATGTCGTTAATTAGTAATGATAAAAAGTACTCTAATTCTCAAATAGGTATTCTTTTGATGACTTGTTATGTTCTCCTTTACATGTTTCAAAAGGAACAATTTTAATTGTCTTCTAATTGTTTTACAGCTTAAGAAGCAATTGAATATAATGATACTAATGTTTATGTGTTTTCAAATTAATTATCAAAATAAACTCTGTCATTATCTGAAGCTAAACGATTTGGTATGAGACAGTGCAGTCTAAGGCATTATTGCGTGAAGTGAGGTCATGCGAAACTGTTACAAGTAAAATCTGATTTGCACTACTGGATAATTGTATCGTTTCACCCCCTCCTCCAAGTCTATCGTATTTACATACCAAAAGGAAAAAATAAAACATTACCTGGTTATTAGCGGAAGTAAAATTTTTTCATTTTATTAAACAGAAATTTCATTTATTACTATAATTGAACATTATTGTACTGAAGTATATACATTATTAATGGAGGTTGGTTGTCCTAAGGCAGTGTTTCCCAAGCTTATGACTTTTGTGTACCGTTTTCAAATTTTTCGTAACGCTGTATACCCCTAATAAAAAAATAAATGCATTTTTTACAAAAAAAAAAAAAAAAAAAAAAAAAAAAAAAAAAAAAAAAAAAAAAAAAAAAANAAAAAAAATTGCACAGAAGTTAAAAATCGTAACTGGCTGTTGGCCCCTCTAATTATTAACTGTTAACTCTGCAAAAAATAGCCAATAGAAAAATACGTAATCGTAAATTTTCATGGCTAGCTTTGTGTTTAAATAAAATGTTTTGAAATTTTTGTTTGTTGCAAGATATTTTGCATAAGAACGCGTACCCCCGCTTAACTGTTCCCGTACCCCTGGGGGTACGTGTACCACACTTTGGGAAACACTGGTCTAAGAGGATACTTCCATTGACTTTACAATGCTATCAAAGGTACATGATTTTCTGCAAGCTATTTTAATTTTAGTCAGTGTCATTTCCTTGGTGCGGCACGGTGCGGTAATGCTACTTGTGTTGGCGCCATGAAAACCGGATCGTTGAATAAAATTTAGAAAAATGATCTCTGCTGATATAATTATGAGTAAAAACTAACTTACTAATTTTCAATGATAGAACTATTTTAAATAAATGAACAATTATTATTTTTTGTTTAAGTTTGCAGTTAATTGTATATTATAAGAATTAGTTAGCTTTAGAAAAAATGAGAAGAGGTTTGTTTGTTGTAAGGTTTAATTTCTTAAAAAATAATTTTATTCTTTTATTTAACTTTCAACTCTATAAATAAATCATTGATAGAATCGCTTTTAGTGCAATATGACTGCATCATGAGGCTATAGATCTCATTCAGAGATCGTCAGGAAGAGCTCCCTAAATAAGAAACTTACATAAATATTTTGAATACATTTTAACCTATTTATTTGTTTTGCAAATATTTTTTGTTTTGATGTTTTTTAGCGTTTCCTTATTAAATCGTTTCCACATTTGGTGCAGAGTTTTGCCTGGTCACTGGAAGAGTCTCTTCTGAAGGTTTTGTTCAACACAAAGTCCAGGGAAAAAAATTCTTGCTCCCAAAAATGATCGTAAATAGCGGAGGTCTCAACATAAAGGTGGCTTTTCATGGAGGTTGTATTGTATAGATCTTTTTAGAATTCTTATCAAAAATGGAGACAAAATTGTGAACACGTCAAGGGTCATGATCATCAAACTCTATCAAAACCTGAAAAATCACAATTAAGGAAAGCGGATATATAAAATACATTTTTTGTGAGAGGATGCAGAAAAGAATAATGCTTGAAACACCTTCAAATTTCAGTCTGCAATTAATCTGGTTTCGATACTCTGTAGACGCGCCTTCCTTGACTGTGATTCGTCGGGTTTAAATTGAGTTTGTGTTTTTTTTCTTCCCCCTCGCTTAAATATTAATGTGAAACCATCAATGTGAATACCTTATTGTGTTTCTTTTTCATAAGAATTTTAAAAATATATTTCAGAAAATTCTCAATGCAACTATGCTCATATTTGGTATAAAAACTACATGGGTGACTTACACAGAGTGATGAAGTAAGTACTTCGGAAAATGTCAAAAGCTTCGTAATTTGTTTAAGCGGGAATAATGCGGCTATTTCTTACGCCTCTCTAAGAGTTGCAAAACAAAATGAAAAAAAAAAAAAAAAAAAAAAAAAGAAAAAAAAAAAAAAAAAAAAAAAAATTGAAAGATTTGTGCAAAGGACATTTTCTCTCTTTTTTTTCGTTTTCTTTTTTTTTCTTTTTTTTTTGAAAAAAATTCATAATTTATGAAAATTTTAAAAAATAATGAGTTCTGTAATTTAAAAGGAAAAAAAAAAAAACTAGATTTTTAAGAGGAAGAGCTTTAGAAAGAAAAAAAAATCTGTGAAATTTGTAGAAAAAAGCTCTATGAACATTTATGAAGTTTAAAAGAAAAACATATTACGTCAAGCGAACATATTGTTATTGTATCGAAAAAAATTAAATTTTCCAGATTTACGAAATAAGCTTAAAAATATACCAAAGTGTGTATACCATTTGAAAAATAATAACCATAAATATACCATTTTGAAAAATAAATAAGTAAATTTTTTAATATTTACGGGAAAAGAACATTTTAAGAGAAATTAAAAAAAAAAAAAAATTCAAGACTTATGAACATGTGAAGAGCTTAAAAAAGAATATGAAAAATTTTCAAAATTTGCGAATTAGTAAAAAACTTAGATAATAGAGAACATATTACGGGGCCATTTAGTGATTTATAGTAATTAGGAAATGTGTAACATTTTATTCTACCAAGCATTGAATTCAAGTGGTTTTCAAGAGAAATATATGTATGTATCTTGTAAACATCTTACAATCATTTAGAATTCTATATATTTCATAGCTGATTTTCTCTTATTCTCCAACTCTGGTCCTCCTAATAAGTTTTTCAGATATAAATGTAAATCATTAGAGAAACGGAACTGAAGTATACGATCGTCCTAATTAAGAAGGTAGTATTTCTATTTTCTAATTTGAAATACTGTCTTCTTGTTAAGTTGGTACTTCATTTCTTAAATTTGCTCATAAAATCACTTAATAGATGGCAGCACTACAACTCATGAGATAAGTTATAATACTTTTTTTTTCATTAGTCAAAATAAACAATATAAAATTTTTGGTTTTTAAAACACAGCTTTTTTAATGTATAAACAATCCATAATTCATTATTTGAGTCTCAGATGACTGAATATCAGCTATATATAAATACTTCGTTATAGTACTTTATAAAATCGTTTTCATGAATCATGATTTAATATGCTTACAAAATGAACTCTTAGATAGCAGCACTATAATTCATAAAATGATCTATGAGAACAATAAAGAACGCAAATGACCAATAAATTATAATTTTTCTCAAATAACATTTCAGAAATAGTAAATTTGAATATTAAAAAATTTATTTGAAAGTCTAAAGATAAAAGTATTTCTGATGCTCATTTGTCAGTTTTTTTCTTCGGTTCTTCAATTTGCCAGATTTATTTTTAAAATTGACCTACTTTAATTATTTAATAATAATCATTGAAACAAAATAATAAAATGTAATTTTAACATAACTCACTAAAGATAAAGGTAATAAATTTATTCAATTACTCTTCTTATGACAAATCTTATTATTATTAATTAGGTTACATCACATGAAATAAAAATGTAAATTCCCCTCGCATTACAAATTAAATTAATTTCTTAATAAGGTTTTCATGAATCCGATTATTCAATCAATCATTATTATTTTTTTTTTGATTAGTTAACTAATCCACTGAAATACTGTGTCCAATATAAAGTAATTAAACTTGAAGAAGTTGCCTATTAGTTACATTTAGGATTTAAAGAATCCCGGTCGCCATGGCACCTGAAAATTGTTAGCTAGGTTTTATTATTCTATGTAAATTTCAACATGTTCAATTTCTTAAACCTATTTTTATTTTTTTTAATCATTTTTTTCAAATGTTTAGATCTAATCCTAACAAGACCAAATGTTATTTATCTACAAAAATGGACGGATGTCATTACAGGCTTCAGTGAGAAAAATGTGAAATTCAGTTTTCAAAATATACAGCATTTTCAGAAATCAAAGCAAAATTAAGTAAATTTCAAAGGTTTTTGAGAACATTTTAAACTATGTCAGACGTCTTAAAAGCAGTGTAGAGTTGATAAGGGTAAGAAAAGCACAACCACAGCCCTCCGCCGTCATCTAACCAAAGAGGAATCCAACACGCAACTAAGATGAAATAACATTTAAAAAATATTAAATTTCTGCTATTACAAAAATTTGACTTATTTTCCTTTAAACAGCAGAAATGTAAACATAAATTATTAGAAATGTACGTTAATCGATTTAGAAATCAGTTGAATTTCAATTACGATTCATTGATAAAATATTTGTTTGGCAATAAATGAAATCAGTCACTTTTTAAGCCTATTTCTTCCATCACTCAGATGAAATAAAAATTTTATAGATCAAAGTAAATAGTTTATATTTGATAGAATATGATATTCATATTATTATATTTGGTACGTCACAAAATGGAAATGAAAAATGTGTTCTCTATTAAAACTCATTAAATTACATGCGTCTCAGACATGTACGACTCATTTACAATTTATTCAAACTAAAACATAGACCACTAAAATAATTTATTAAAAGTCCAAAGGGTTCCATTTGTAAGAAAATTTTAAATGAAGATTAAAAAAAAAAAAAAATCCTTTTGGGTGGTTTAAAATATCGTCAGAAAAAATCATGCTTTGTTCTTGAAAATAAATAAATTAAAAAATTACCACTCGCATTTTCAGACCTATACGTTTCAGTTACAATGTATTTAAACTAAAAATCCGATCATTAAAATAATCTATTAAATGTCTACGAATTTCTTTCAAAAGAAAGTTTGAAATGTCGATAAAGATAACGCTTTTGTTTTGGGTGGCTTTGAAATATCGTCTGAAAAATCATCCGTAACCAAAATCGTCTGATAATAATAACAACTCAAAACTCACTGCCTAAAGGGAAATGTGTACCTGAAACAAAGCAGGTAATGATTTTCTTTTGACGGAGTCACTTCACTGATGACGTAATTAATGATGCGTAAAAAAATTCTTTAATTAGGAAGTGGCGTAATTATTTTCCTGCGAGTTTTGATACTCCAAATGAGCTTTCGTTTTAAATAATTATGCTGGATGATAGAAGGAGGCAACGTAATAAGTCGTCTCGCGTTATGAATCGCGTAGGTCACATAACTCCAATGGAAATTATTTCTTAAGTAGTGCGTATTACTCAGTTATTTTTCGCGTTTCTCTTTAAAAGTTATTAAATAAAGTGGATTCTTTATTAAATGAGGTGGAAAAAGTTAGATAAATTTTTCTGCTTTGCTTTTTACTGTATTTCAGGCATTCATTAACCCTTTGACGCAGATGGAACATCGGCGTTTCTTTTATAAATTTTTTTTTCTTACGCTCTAATTACAAGCAAAAATATTTTTTTTAAACTTTTTAACAATAAAAAATAGTCTACTAGTTACAAAAAAAGTCTGTTATATTATCATAATTATATTTGTACTGAAATAAAAAATCTAAAAAAAGCAGTTTGAATTTTTTTTCTCTTAAAAATTGCATCAATAGTTTATTTTGTAAATTAAGGAAATTTCAGTGATGAATAACTGTTTCTCTTATATCTAAATAACTGCAAATAGTTTCAAATTAAAAAATAAAAAAAAAATATTGTTTGGAAGTGAACCGTGCTTTGAAGATTTTACCTTTAGCGCAGAAAAAAAAAAGTGTTTATTGCTGCGTTTCGTAACCATAAATTATTAAAATGCTAAATTAAGTTCTATTAATTATTTTTCACCTATTTTGACCTAAATTAATGCAAAATAATGAAAAAGTATGAAAAATATATTTAATAAAAATAATATGTCAATGGGTTAAATGCTTTCATTTGTTGAAAAAACTGAATTCAAGTTATATTTTCAAATTTAAAACTAAAAGGGTATTAAATTTATAGATTTATAAGTTCTCGTGGTTTTAAGTCGCACCAACGGAATTATAAATAAATATGGCCTATTCCTATGAAAAATCGTAAAATAAAGAGTTAAATAAAGCACAGAATTTTTAAAGTTATGGTTCTTATGTTAATCTTATGCGTTTCAGAAAAGAATGAATAAGGATAAGGGGGTGGGGAGACGAGAAAACTCTTAAAATTAAGTTCTATTAATTATTTTTTTTGTTAATTTTTAACAGATTTACACTTGCATTTTTTTAATCAATTTTTTGAAATTTTAACGATGATTTATATGAAATTTTAACAATTTTAACGATATTAAAAACTAATTTAGATAAAAGAAGATGTTATCAGTTCATATGTTTGACCATCACTGCGGGTATTGTTTTCGTTTAAATTATTTCGCAACTCGAATGAGCATAAGTTTAACTGTTTTGGCTTAACTTTAATTTGACTAAAATAATGTGAATTACTTTGGATAATTACGTGCATTAATTTTAGTTTTCTTTCTTTCTTTCTTTCTTTTTTTTTTTTTTTTTNTTTTTTTTTTTTTTTTTTTTTTTTTTTTTTTTTTTTTTTTTTTTTTTTTTTTTTTTTTTTGCACTTTTAATTATTTTACGAGCATTACAAACTCTGAAGAGAAAAGGTTGTTTGATAAAACGTTAAAATTGAAGAAAACTTCGCACTTTTTTTAAAATTTATGCCATTAAACCAATTAAATTATTACACAATAAAGTGATTTAGAAAATTCGATAGCATTATAATTATTTTGAACAAAAAGAAAAGCATATTTTAATATTTACAAAAAGAGTAAAATAATACTCTTACCTGCATTTATTTTAAATATAAAAATTAAAAAATTTATTTAAAAAAAATATTTAATTTTTATTCTTAAAACAAATGCATGCACGAGAATCTGCTTTCTGGTAGCCCCGTTTAATAACTCTAATGACTGCTCAGAAAAATAATCTTTTTCTTATTTTATTTTATTCTAATCAATGAGGCAAAAACATGCATCACCTTATTTTGAAAAATTTTTAATTCATCCCAGAAGACAAGTATAGAGACTGACTCCTTTTTAACCAAGACATTTTGAGTAAAATTGACCATCATCTACACTAGATGGAAAGGAAAACTAAGAAAACCTCCAAGTTTTCTCAGCCGAAACTGGAAGAAAATGTAATACGACTTCTTCCGCAGAGGAAGTTATTACATTATAGTATCAAATTGTTTGCTTGTTACAATTAAAAAAAAAATTGTATTTACGTACATCAGTATAATTTGCTATTATTACAAATTAAATAATTCACAAATTTAACAATATTCTGGCATTTAATATAAAAAAAGTTCTTTTTTTGCCTTGCCTTTTTTTCATTTTTATATAAAAAAAAATTGAGCACATCCAGAATATATCCAGCATATTTTCGTTAAAATTTTGAAATAATTAGTTATTATATTTCTGGTAAGATTAATATCAGAAATCAACAAATTTGTTATTCGCTGTTATTCTTCCCAATAATATCCTTTATCCTACATTGATAAAAAAAATAACTGGAAATTCCTAATTTGATATGTTTTACTTCATTTTAAAAATCATTAAAAAAAATATATATTTGATTATAGTATGAGCGTTAATTCCTCAAAATAAAAATAAAATATTAAGTTCTATCATGTTACTGTCTTCTAAAAAAGAAAACTATTTGAAATCTACAGGCTTTCCACTGGGGAAAATTTCACAGTTGCCCTTTCTTTCTCTCTCTCTCTCACTTATACAATATTATTCATTAACGTTTTTTGTTTAAGTTACAGGTGTTTGAGATATCAAACTGTTCTTCCGTAACCGAAAACGAAACAATTAAAATTTTCTCGAAGGGTCTTGGAGTGGCAATAACATAATAAATTAAGTAAATAGAGAAGACTTTAATTTTCGATCGTCGCAAAAAAATTTATAAGAATTTAAAAAAAAAAAAATGCAATAAAAACTTTAAGTCAAACGACTTAAACGTTATCAACACTTAATTTACTATAGTTTTTAAGCAGCATTAGTCGCTTACATCTACTTTGATTTCATTCACCATTTCGTCATTCAGATTTATCTCAAGTTGATAATGCTAAGAAAACATGAATGAGAAAGTTATGATAAGGCTCTTCCGCACTTAGTTGACTTTTTCTTCTTCTAATTCTTTTTCACTTTGCAAACTAAATAAAACATTCACATTAACAACATCACTTTAAAAAAATTACTCAGCCCTTTTTAATTTTAGATGACAAATATGATACCATTAAATCATCTTTTTTCTTTTCTTTTTGTATTAGAAGAATAAAGGATGCATTATGAAACTTCAAAGAGTTCTTTCTTCTCAGTTGGTACCAAATGAGAGGCCTACGCCTAACTCTGTCGCCATTTCTTTTTTGTCTGTCAATCGCCTCTTAGTCGGGGTTAAAAATATAAGCTTTCTATTGCTGTTTTCATATCAACAGGCTTTTATTTTCATCGTATATACCAGAGATAAAAATCGACTATTTTTCCATCCGTAACAATTCGGGTCACGCGGACATTCTTTTACGCTTCGGAAACGAAAAGAGCTCTCGTCTGTAAAACGACTATTGAAAATTTTTTTTTCTTCAGTTAAATGGTAATAAGTAGGAATTCTATTTGTTTCAGTGCACGTATGCATAAACGTCTTATTTGTTATGCGAATTTCACCAGATTATAAATGTAGTTTATTTTTTATATCTAAACTTATCATATTGGAAAATTGCTGTTTGATAGTATAACATTTGCTTGCAGTTTTATGGGATGAGCATATCACAGCTCGATTGAAAAAGTGATAATGTCGGCGAAACTTCTGTCGTTTTTTATGTACGCTTTTTTTAAAAATTCAATGTAAGAAGAAAGACTTAAAACATTTTTATTTTAAAATAGCTGTCCTTAAAAAAAAAGAAAAAGAAAAAAAAAAGAGCGAGGGAAAAAAAATAATAGTAACTCTGCAGTTAGCTAGTTAGTACATCTTTTCAAAAAAATTCCCTCTCTTTGATTTTCCAGAAATGCTGGAGCATGGGACTACTATTTAATTCTTACTAATCCGATCATTTTACTCAATGCAAGGGCATCCTTGGTGACAAAAATATCATGGATAAAATATTTATTCAATTATTTTTCTTTCTGAAAAAATATAAAACAAATATCAATGTATTAAGAGGGAACAAAAAGAAAGACATTAAATGGAAAGCTTAAATTTTTCAGACATTATCGTTAAAGAGTGCAAGCTGAATCTTATAATTTATTCGGTTATAAACTAAAAATAGACATCAAAAAAGGAAACCTACCTGCAGCAGAAATTAAAGAACTTGGAAAACGTTGTTATTGAAATTTATTTTTAATTTCATTATAAAACTGAATTTTGGCACTATATACCTTAAAAGAAGAGTTTCTTTGTCAGATTTGTAATCTATCCATAATGATATGTAATCAAAGATCTATTTATAAAACTTCATAAGATCGAGCTGATCCAAAGTAGGAATTACCTTGCAAGAAATCCTCATCAAAATTGATTTTATTTGTTACTTAACTTGGAAGCATCGTCCCTATTCATTCCGCTCACCAACCTCGTGTCTTTTTTTTTTCTTAAATTTTTTTCAAAAATCAACTTTACTTGAAATAAAAATTTAAATTAGTAATATATAATGTGTGATATAATAAGAAAAAATTAATGAAGTAAGTTTACTCGTTAATGAGACCTATCTTTGCAGTAGTTCAAATGGAAACTGGTTTTCTCCTTACTCTTGACTAAATTTTTTTATATTTATAAAAATTATAACTTCAATGATAAGTTTTATATCTGGCAATATTTAATCTCTCTTTCTCACCATTTTTCTTTTCTCACTCTTTTTTTTTTTTGTACTGAGTTTTTAAAATAAAGATCTCGAGCAATAAAAAAAAAATATCTTGAAAAAAAAAGGAACTAAACTTCTAAAACAAATGTTAAACTCATAAATAAAAATGGTCCTGAGATTTCAACTAAGTAGCTGCGGGATCTGCAAAGCAATGGTATGTTTTTTTTATTTTTTTCGGAAGGAAAAAAAAAAAACTTCAAATCTATGAATTAATAAACTCCAAACCTATTATTAAATTTTTTTTATTTCAGTTTTGTAAAGCAAAAAAAAAAAAAAAAAAAAAAAAAAAAAAAAAAAAAAAGCGATTATCATTCGTGGTAAAAAGACTTCGAAGAAATCGGTGTTTCGAAAAAAAGCTTGAGTTAAGATCAGAAGCAAAAATAGTCCTTTCAGCACGCCGAATTTCAACTTCTTAGTTGCATTTCTGAGAGCCGCAGAGCAGCCCGCGAGGTATTTTTTATACTACAAATTTAACAGTAAGTATTGAATGTTAAATTTTCTTACTCCATTGTTCTCCTTGTACATTTTTCTATACACTTTCGTAATATCAAGTTAAGTCTTACTGTTTTTGAACAGAAAAATAAAATGTAATGTGAAGTTGAACTCCCTAAACGGCCGCCGAAACGACTTTTAAGATATTTTTTAGTAAGAAATTTTTTTTATTATGATAATTTTTAAATTATTCGCCTCCAAAAGTATTTCAGAAATCATTGAACTAATTATCCCAACAAATCAACGTTTCTTCTTATCTGCAAATCTAACGATTTGCTACAATCTAATGACCAACTTTAATGATTCTTTCCTTTTTTATTGCTTTTTTCTTACAATCAAATAATCTTTGTCAATAATTTATACACATTTAAAAAGGTTTAGTTCATTCAAATAACTGTCATTATTTTATTTAAAATCTAGAATTTAAATATAAGGTTTGAAAAATATGACTGTCATTTCTCCATGATTCATATTTTTTCTAAGATTCAGTTGCATTGCACGTCAGGTATTTTTTATTTACGGAAATTTTTTCATTCTTTAACAGCATAGAAAAATATAAACGAATAGATAGAATAAAATAAAATCATATCTTCAATAATATACAAAAAATATTTTAGAATAAAAAATAATTTTGGTTTTACGCTTAATAAAATTTTTTTTTTCCAACATGCTTGTTATTTGATATTAAATATAAGATTTTACAGCGTTTATTTAATATTAAGATACATATTTTAGAGGTTTAAATTACGTCCTCACCGATTTAGTATTCAGTTTTAAATATTCATTATTACGGATATGTTGATGCAAAACAAACCGGACTATGTAACATAGCTGAATTCATATTAGTTACGAAAAAAGAACCAGCAATAAATTTTTATTTTTCTATCTCCCGTAGGTAAGCATTGAAAGGCGGGGTTTCACCAATGACGTCAGAAACCAACTGACTGAGCTGAGCCATCTTGTTTTCACAACTGAAAAAGATCGTTAGTAAAACGAACACTCTGCCAGGCTTATTTAGTTTATTTTGAAGCGATTGACATTATTTGATTTTAATTTGACTCATATAAATGGTTTCTTACAATGATATCTTGAAATTTGTTTACAGTTTACTTTTACAAGTTAATAGATTTCTTGTATCGAGTGGTTTTCATAAAGTAAACATCTGCTAGTGAAGTAAGTAACGGCTTTTTCAGATTGTGATTCTTGTGTTATATTATTCAAAACAATCTTTATAAAATATTTTACTTTATACTAAGTATATTTATTTAATCTTCACTGCGATTTCTGTAATCGATTTTAGATTATCTGCTAGGGTTATGCATTTGTTATTTTTATTAGAAAATCGCTTAAACGTTTTAGTGATAGTTTTGTTTCATTATGTAAAACAATATAGATTTGCATAAACTCCTATTATTTTTTCTTATTTTCCATATTCGAAATCGTTTCTGATTATAATGTAAACAAAAAAATTATGACTAGGTACATTTCCTTGATTGCAGTAAAATTCTTACAGTATGTTTAGAGTAATGGACATAATTTAATTTTATTTTTAATCATACAAATGGTTTCTTTTGATGTACCGTTAATCATTTTATACTGTCCTATTAATTTCATTAAGTAAACAATTGCTTTTAGAGGATGTAGCTGCTTTTTTACATTAAAAATTTTGTGTTGAAGTATTCAAACAAATTATTAAGAAGTCTTTTATTAACTTGTAAATTTATTTAGTCACTAGAGCTATTTCTTTTTCTACCGTTGATTTATTCGAGTCAAATGTAAGGTTATCAACTAGTAGAATGCATTATATTTCACTTTTCATTTAAAAATCCTTTAATATAAACTTATATATTTATACTAATTCAGGCTCACCAAATCCTGTATTGGCAAACGATTTTTTCTATTGAAAAATAAAAAAATAAGTATATATATATATTCCCCCTGATCTTGAAAATTAAATCAATCTGAATTTTCTGCACAAATCTTGTTTATTTTATTCTATTTCTGTGATTTCCCTTAAATATGTCACATAATTTATTAGAATTATAACAAGTCCAGATAATGTAAGCAACAAAAACTCTGAAATTATTTATTATTATTTTCAAAATAGCTGTTCTATTTCTTAGTTCTTTCTCTGTTTGATTACAATTTTTGAACAGTAAGAGCACTTTGAGCTGGAGTCTTAATTATATTAAAAAAAAAAGAAAAGAAAAAAGTATTTTTGTGTGATTGAATGAAAAATACCGGTAAAAATCATAACTTCGTAGTCTAATTTTGCGTAGGGTTAATTTCATATTTGAAATGCTTTAATTGCACTAACAAAAAAAAAAAAAAAAAACTAATTGAAGCAGGCATAGCCCGCCTTTTAATTAACCAGCAAAAAATAAAATATATGGAAAAAACTAATCTTACCAGCAACTACAGTGCTATTTGATAGTTGATAACTTTAAATTTGAAACCGGGGATAGCTCAATTATAAACACCTCAAATACAATTTCAGAAGAAATTAATTGAAGAATCCAGAAAAGAGGCCAAAGCTATTTTTCATCATAGTTTCTGTTAAAAAAATATGTATATATGTTAATCGTGAGAGCAATTAAATAAAAAAATTACGTAACAGTCATCAATCCCGTGGCAACATATGGTTGCGAGACTTGGACTTTGTCAAAAAAAGATATAAATAATTTACGAATTTTTGAACAAAAATTCTTAGAAAAATTTATGACCTCATGCAGCTAACTAGTACTTATTGGAGAATAAGAGTTAATGATGAACTGGGAGCTCTTAGCTTAGAAATATTGTAAAATTTATCGAAGCACAGAGGTTTTCATGGCTAGTTCACATTGAGAGATCACCTGACAGCCGAGCAGTAATGATCTTGCCTTGGAAGCCCATTTGCAACAGACAGACATAAGAAAAAAATGATCTTGAATGATTTTAAAACTTTAAAGATCTCCAACTGGAAAATCAAGGTCAGGGACAGAGTTGTCTGGAGAAATATTGTGCAGCAGGCTATGGCCAACTGTGGGCTGTAGTGCCAATACAGACAAAGAGTATCATATTTTATATTGAGAAATCTTAATACTGAGTTCATAAGTATTTTTCGTTATGGAGATTATTTATTAAATTTACTTATCATTAAACCATTAAAGTCATGTTTTTCTTTTCAGTTTCAAAAACATGGAAAGAAATGCTTGTTTAGAGCTAGCCCTTGAAGGGGAGCGTTTGTGTAAAAATGGTGACTTTAGTGGAGGTGTTGCGTTCTTTGAAGCAGCTATCAGAGTTGGAACAGATGATTTAAAGACTCTTAGCGCCATATATAGTCAACTAGGAAATGCTTATTTTTACTTGGGAGATTATACAAAAGCTATGGATTATCACAGATGTGATTTAACTGTAGCAAGGTAAAACAATACAGAATTTTAAATTTTCCTCTCATCAAATATTAAATCATACATACTGTTTAACCATTTAATGTCTATCATCCTCTCCTTTTTATTTTACAGTATTTATTTTTAATTTTTTCAATGTAAATTTGTCTAATTATTTTTAGCTGTTTATTTTTCGAGTATTAACTACTGATTGTATTTTACATAGATATCAAGTGTTCAATTCATAATTTAGATTTTTTTATTTATAAGTCCAATTTAATAGAAGTCTTTTTTTTTGTTGACTAGTTTCATGTCCCATAGAAAAGTGTCAGTTGTTTAATCATATTTTTAATTGATTTGCATGGGTGCCACTCTTCAGTCCTGGGGATTGAAATCAGTCTTGAGAGAAAATCAGTAGATTAAGTTTCATAAATTAATATTTTTCCATTTGTTTTTAATGTTAAAATTTTTGTTTTTCCTTAAAAACAAAGCAAATTTTTTTTGTTAAATAAAAATTACATTTTAATGTTAACATTGTCAATTGTAATTATTGCAAAATGATCAAGTAATGATGTAGCTCAGTAATGAAAATGAGATTGAAATTCAATCCCTGCTTGCTTAAACAATATTCGTACTATTGCTGTATATAAATTTTTCTTGTTTTTATTTCCCCCCAACGTTTTGAAACGCTGGCCAAAGTCAAATTGAGATTATTTTAAAAAAAAAAAAAATTATGGAGATAGGACAAAAAATAAATAATGGTGATGTCAAAAATAAGTAGAGATAAGTAAAGAAAAAATTTGTGGTTTATTATTCAGTGATTAATATAAAAAGATGTACATGGTTAGTTGTTATTTTTATCTTGTTTGCTGTAAAAAATGAATTAACAAAATGAAGGGGAAGAAACTTGATAATTGATTTAATATAGGAGTCCTTATAGTAAGTGCATTTTGGAGTCGAAGAGCTATAAATTTCTGAAAATTTAAATGTGTTAATTGATCAAAAAAATAAATTCAGTCTTAAAATACTTTTAGAGTGACACCTGTGGATTTGTTCTCTAAATTTTAATATAGTTTAATATAATTCAAAAAAGTTAAAAAGTTATTATTTTTTTTAAAGGAAGAATCATTTTTATATTTTAGTTTCATACAAAATAAAAATAAAAAAAATCAATATCCTGTGTAGTACAATAATTTATTTTGAGATGGAATTTGTTTTATTCCTTTTCTGAATAAATAAATTAATATTTGCTTAAACTTTCATAAAAACACATTGAATTATTCAAAGTGTTAATTTATCGTTTCAGAGCTATTGGAGATGAATTAGGAGAAGGAAAAGCTAGTGGAAATTTAGGCAACACTTTGAAGGTCATTGGAAAATTTGATGAAGCTGTAACGTGCTGTGAAAGGCACTTAACCATTTCAAGAAAACTTAAAGATAAAGTAAGTGTTTGAACTTCAAGATGACTGAATGATCTCATTAATTACATTTTCTGGTTTTATTTCTAGTTTTTTTAACCTTCCGTTAGTCGCGCACTTGTTTCCGACATGGTTAATCGCGTTGCACCTATGAGGTGTTTCTGATTTTTTGAAAGCCAAATGAAATTTAGTCTAGTTTAAATAGTTAATTGTTACCAATTTAAGACTCTTTACAGAGATAAATATCAAAAAAACTTATTTAGCGAAGTACCGAAGATAAATTTTTCTTGCTCCCGCGTCGGATCTCTTCCTCCATCACAAGATGTTCAACCAATTGACGCAAGAAGGTTCTGCGGTTTTTTACTCCGTAACCATTTTCTGTGTATATAACTTGACCATTTATACCTGCTACGTTGAGTAGGACAGAAAATGAGATAAAATATATATATTTAATTCATAAAAATATTATATCCATAATACTTGCGTCAATGGTCGCGCTGCACCAGAGGGGTGATTTGAGCGGTTCCAACTCTCCATCGACATGTTCTAAGGTCGGTTTTACACGGACATTTGAGTAATCCAAAGTTAGGAACATAACATTAGGCTCGACCCCCGGAAAAATCTATTGACGGCAAAGGAGGTGGAAATGCAGTAGGGATGCACCTGTGAGGTGCGCGCGACTAACGGAAGGTTAAACAGTTAATCCTTTGTAGTTCAGTTTTTACACTATTTTAGTTGGACTTTTTTCTGTTTGTTTTATTTGAGACAGTTTTGTCTAAAAAGATCCAAAAAGGGAAAAGAAAAAGAACATTACAGAGGAAACTTAGTGATTTTTTTTCTTCTTAAATTTGTCTTATTGATTAAATATTGCTGAAGCAACTAGTGTTGTTATATCTATTGTGGCATGCCTTGTTATTACTTTATATGAAGCTATTTAACTATTAAAAAAGCATGTTTTTTTTCCCCTTTCTTTTTAAAAAATTTTTGAGGGACAAAAATCAAATTAAAGCCCTTTTTTCTTCTTCCCCATGTTTTTAAAAAGTTATGCTTATTTTTTGCTGTTATTTTAAATGCAGTGCACTGATACAGGGGTATCTCACAGTGAACTGATTATAAGGACACTGTTCCGAGTAAAACACCAAAGTCAGGCATTATTAGTTGCGGTCAGTAAGCTGGTGGATGACCACTTTGATCAGCCTGCGCAGGGACCGAGGCTGCACGAGATCGGTCCACGTTAAACTGTTCTACCGTAAAGTTCTTGACTTCGTGCACAGGTCCTCGGGTAGAGTCATCCCCCATGCAGAGGATCGAAATTACAATGACATGTCTTCGAATCATCCTCAGGGATGTTTCCCAGACCGTCGCCAATAGCCCATGGTGTAACTCTAGTGCGACGTAAATTGAGTACCTTCCTACCATTTTAAATGTATTATTTGTTAATTTTGAAAATTAACTTCTTCATTAAAACATATTTTTATACTTCTTCAGGGTATTGTTGATTTTTAAAAAGTAAGCCTGTTTCTAGATAAATTTTTTAATATTGTAATTTTTAACATATTTATTTAGAATAATATTCCATTATTTTGATTTGTTTTCAACAAATTAATAAAATGAATTCTGTGCCATATGATTATTTTTTCAAGGTTATCTTAAACTGTCTTAGAATCTTAAGTGAGTTGAAAATTTGTGATTAATTGTCCCTCTTGCTAAATTAAGAAATAGATAAACTAAAAAAAGATTTTTTTAACAAAATGGCTGGTAGTAAAAATTTTTTAAGACTAGGTAATTAAAAGAAATAGCTCATGTTTTAAAAACCTTAATAAAATAAATAGCATATGCTTGTAAAGCCATAATTTAAAAAGGAAAAAAAAAAGCATATCCTTTTGAAGCTATAATTAAAAAAAAAGTATATTCTTTGAAAGCTATAATTAAAAAATAGCATATTCTTTGAAAGCCATAATTAAAAAAAAATAGCATATGCTTTAAAAGCCATAATTAAAAAAGATAGCATATGCTTTAAAAGCCATGATTCATAATTTTACTTTACGAAAACAAGAATCTCAATTAGGAAATTCCTCACCCAACAGAAAATACATTAGTTATACGCATGCTGTTAAATTTCGAGAAGTTTCTTATCTGTGTGGGCATAAAAATAATATTCTGCTTTTATGAAACTCCATCTTTACTGTTATGTAATTACTTTAAAGTAATTCATTCTTTTGAAAAAATAGTAGATTCTCTTGTATGCATGAAAACGCATATACTTAGACAAAATATATTACACCTATTTAATAGAATATTTTTATTTTATTCTTAGTAATAAAAGTAATGCCTTATTTCAGGTGGGAGAAGGAAGGGCACTTTACAATTTAGGCAATGTATATCATGCAAAAGGAAAACGATTTGCTTGTATGGGACACCAGGATCCAGGAGAATTTCCTGAAGAGGTTAAGGCTTGCTTACAGAAAGCAGTTGAAAATTATGAGTATGTTAAATTCACTATATATATAAAACTACATGTTCTTGAAAAATCGTATGGATATAATTTAAAGATATAAATTCCACCCGCTTTATGGTTTGAAATCATTAATATTTTATATTTCTGAAATTATTTATTAAGGAACCACCTGTTTTATCTCCTTCTCATTGTGTTTGTTATCTTGTAAATTTTTAATTGAAATCTAAATTTATTTATTATTCTTATTACTGTAACTGATTTTTTAATTATTTATTTGTGATATTTTGCATTCAAAATTTTTTTAGCAATTAAACAGGTTTCTTTAATTACAAGAACAAAAAACTTGAATTAAAAATTTTTTGTTTTGTAGAACCCTGATAAGTTGTAATATATTTTTACAGCACTGATCGATGAAAGAGATTCTTGTTGTTGATTTAGCTGTATAAAGCCCATTTATATGTATTCTTCAATTTTGTAGCCACAGCTTAAAAATGACAGAGCTAGAAGCCCATTTGTCTTTGTTTTTGTAAATTTCTTATAAATTGATTGATATATGTATCTACAAAACTTTTACTGTAACTGACTTTTCAGTTATTTGCGATATTATGCATTGTATTTTTTTAGCAGTTATACAAGTTTCTTTAATCTCAAGAACAAAAACTTTTAACATAAAAGTTTTTGCTCGTGTATTAAAGAAACCTGATAACTTCTAATATATTTTTACAGCACTAATCAATGAAAAGAGATTCTTCTTGCTGATTTAGCTGTATCAAGTCCATTAATTTGTATTCTTCAATTTTACAGCCAGAGCTTAAAAATAATGACAGAGCTAGAAGATAGAAGCGCACAAGGAAGAGCATGTGGAAACTTGGGTAACACACACTATCTGCTTGGAAATTTTAATGAGGCTATTACTTACCACGAAGAGGTACTATTAAGTTTTTCATGGAATTTTCTTATTGAACTTTTTGTAAAACAAAATAAATTATTTACACCTCAATTACTTAAACCTTTTTCATCCAAATATCTGCATTAACAAAAGTGGATTCTTGTTAATATTTTTTTACTCATATTTAATAAAAATTATAATAATTTTTTGTTTATAACATCTGCAAAATACTTGCTTAAAAGGTAAATAGATAAATAACAAAATGCAAATTTTATGGAACCAAATTAGACAAGAAAAAATGTGTTAATACAAGAACATGAAGTAAATAAAAACAAGTAAAAAATCTAGATTTGTACTGCTAAGGAGTATCCTCATGCAAGCAGCTAGAAAAAAATTTATACTTACACTTTTTTTTCCTTTAATTTCAATAATAAGCTGTCGTTATTCATTTATACTTGAGGTCTCTAAATGGAAAAAAAAACTCTTTCTTTCTACTGCAGAGAATTGATGTTTTTCTGTTGAATTACAAAAAAATTATATTTGTTAGTAAAATTTGTTGCTATTGTTTTTCTAAAAAAATCTGAAAGTTGTTGTTTTCATTGCTCTGTCCTTTTTTTTATCATTATTTTTGTTTGGTTATTTCACAATGGCTTCTATTTTTTTGTAACGGAAGTGTGTTATGTATCTGGGTTAAAAAAAACTTAAATATTGTACACGGTGCGTAGCGTTTTTAAAAAGGGCTTAAAGGTGTTTATTTTTGATTTTCGTTTTTTAAAAGCCCTTAAAGGTGCTTTTTTCATTGGGTGTTTTTAAAAAGTGATTAATTTTCCCTTTTTCAAAATGAGATTTTACCATGTTGATTTTCGCTACGAATTAAGCAAAAGGACACAGTTCATATTGTTCTATTCAACTTTTTCACAATTAATTCAACCCCAATCTATTTCGGTGTATTGTCAGTCCGTAGCGTATGAAAACGCCATTCGTTTTACATGATTCAAAATTTCATGATTTTTGACAAATGTCTAAAACAATAACAAAAGTTTTTTTTTTTTTGACATGACGGTTAAAACAAAATAAAACTGTCAATTGTCAAAAACGTTCCTACCCTGCCTAATTATGATATTTTTTTAAAGTGCTTAAAAATATTTTTTAAGTGCTGAAAAGGTGCTTATTTTTTATTGAATAATCTGGCTACACACCCTGTTGTAGTACAAATGAAAATCTTACAGGCTTGCAAAGGAATATAAATAAATGAGATTTATTAATTAATCGGAATACTTAGTTTAAATGGTTTGTTTAGAAAAGGATCGAAGGAGTACTATTGCGTGTATTGTGTAAGTGAATCTTGAACTAAAATATCTTCATATCTATTTAACTAAAGGGCTATTATTAAATGGTCATATTAAAATAAAATATAAATAATTTATAATACTGCTTTTAAAAGAAACTTCCAGTTTTAAAATTTTTTGAAGAAAATAGATTTTAAAAAAAATGAATGTTATTTCAACTAATTGAATATTTTGATTATTCAAAGTAGATCTGCATCCAACTTCCTTTTATAAATTCGGTCGATTATTGAAACCCTATTTTGAAATTATTTTATTGAAAGTGAGCATCTTGAACTCAATTACAAATTTTAATTGTATATTGGCTTGAGGGAATTTTATGTAATTGATACTGGTTATTTTTTTAATGCAACTACTATAAAGATTTACTACTCATTGAGTTGAAACTATTATGAGTTGTTCAGCCTTCATAAAATTATACTGGAAACTTTTAAAACTTTCTGTTCCAAACAAAGTAAGTCTGCATTTAAAAATTGTATATTTCATTATTCTTTTACGGTAAGATGTGCTTTTAGTACATTTAAGTCGAGTGAGTTACATATTTTTTTAGTTTGCTGTTTTCTTAAGTAATCTGGTATATGTTCTATGTTTAGTTTAATCATGGAAATTTTTTTTCAGAGACTGAAAATTGCTAAAGAGTTTGGTGATTTAGCTGCTGAAAGGAGAGCGCACAATAATCTAGGAAATGCTCATATATTTTTAGGAGAATTTGAAATCGCTGCTGATCATTATAAGTTAGTATTTATGCGTTTTCTGGAATATCTTCAAATTATATGCTTTGTTTAATTACATGCTGTTTTAAAAACTATGCTTTGGCTAAAATTAATCGCTTTATTTCTTGAAAATTAGTTTGGTTTTAAATCAAGAGAGTCAAGTTTATTTTATAAAACTTCATAGATTTCATATTAATAATGTATTCTTACTAACACAAGATAAAGTAAATTATGTTTCAGTATATTTAAATGAAATAAACAAGTACATGTTTTTCGTCATTTCAGACTATATACAAATTAATCATATCCCCATTGTTTCTGGAAATTTATATACTTATTTATGCTGTCCTTTAATTGGTGTCAACATTATACATTTGGTATTATGATATAATATCAGAAATAGTCGTCTGAATATTCCTGATTTTTTTTTTTATACAAAATATTCTGTATTTATTGTCCCGATTTTTACACTGAAATTTCTGACTTTATTTGTTTGTCCTGAATTTTGACAAACATTTTATTTTTAAATGATCATTTGGATTTTTTTTTAAATTTTTCATTCCAAAGAAATAAGAAAAACTAAATTTATTGATGTCAAAACACCAGGTCTCTCAAACATAGGCTACTGCTGGAGAGAATTTTTTTTTTTTTTTTTTTGAAGAAAATGAAACCTTTCTTCCACAGTAGAATTTCATTTTTATTTAATAAAAGAATAACTATGCACTTGTGAATTCCAAAATTTGCCTGCTATAAAAGTTAAATTTTGCTGTGAGTTGTACCTCTTATTGTAGAAAATATTTTAAGTTTATTAATTATATTTTAAACTTAATGTCTGTTATAAATTAACTATTATTTTGTACCTAAAATGATCTGTGATTATTGAAGTAATTGAAGGGTTGAACATTGTGAAAACTTTTTCAAGAATATGGGTATTTGAAGCAGAAGGGGTATTAGAGATTTCTAGAAGGTTGTTAAATTCTTAATTTTTTAAGCAGATATATTAAAATTATTTGTCTAAAAGAAGCTTTTTAATGACGACAAGAAAGTACTGTAATACCCACTTTATAGTTTAAAATTGAATTGCGCTATGAAATTGAAATTTGCTTGTATGAATTTAAATTTTTTGTACTCCTATAGCTTCTTTAAATTTTGCCTATAAGGATGATTTATTGTTTATCTTAATTAACATGCTATTTTTAGCATTTCTTAAAGTAGTTATAAATTTATTATTTAAGTTATAGTTAATTTTATTCTTCCTTTAAAATTTTTATTTGTTTTTACTCGTTTTATTATTGATAAAGAATTTTAATTGTCTTTTTAAGTTACGTTATCTCTATATTTTACATGTTTTCTCCTTTGTTAAATATTTCTAAGGGATATTATCAAATAATTATTTTTGAATTTTTCATTTAATTTACGAATTATAACTCTCTGATTTAATTTGAAGCATGGTTAACATGGTATTAGCTTTTCTAAAAAATACACACGTTGACCTGATTTATTCACAATTTTTATAATGCATATTAAAATAATATTTATAAATATCACTGTAATATTTAGTTTTTATTGCAAAGTGTTTTGTTGAACTTATTTTTTTACAAACGCTTTAAAATCTTACAAATGAGTTATTTTATTATAATTAGTATAAAAAACGTTTTCAGTATAAATATATATTTGGTATTAAGAATGTTTTTATTAACTTAAAGACTTCGAAACACGGAAGTATGCCATAGCAAAAATGTTAAAAAATTTAAAATGATGGGAAAAAAAAATTAATCTATTATTGTTATTTGAACGAAGGCTTTAAAAAATTTTTATGTTGCAAAGTAGATCGTGATCAAAAAATGGTTGGAAACCTATGGTCTAGTAGTTGTCTATTGCATCAAAAAATGATCTAATTTTGTTTTTACTTTTTTTTTAAATGTTCCCGAGTTCTTTGGTCCTGTTGTTTAAGATGTTCCTATTAGATTTGTGGATCCTATTGTATTCAACAGGGAGAGAGAGAGAGAGAGAGAGAAATATATTTTCCATTGAAAATAATGTATTTTCACTTCTTATTAAAGATAATCTAAAAGCAACTTATGCTAGTTTTTTTTTTCTTCTTAAATTTTCTAGCTTTAAATTTAGTTTTAGCTAGTGACTGGGTTTAATAAGCATTTTTCTGTGCTTATTAAACCCTGTTCAGCTGTGCTTATTAAACCCATTTTGTGCCTATTAAACAGGTTCTTATATAATGTGTGTCCTATTGTTTCAGATATTCCTATTATATAGATTTGTGGATTCTATTGTATTCAATAGAATTATATTTTCTATTGAAAATATTAATGTATTTTCTCTTCTTAATGAAGATTATCTGTAAGCAACTCTTGTTATTATTTTTTTGTACTAGATTTAAAGTTGGTTTTAGTAAGCAACTGGATTTAACAAACAATTTTCTGTTTCTTGGATTTCTCCTTGAATGTGGCTTAAAGATAGGTTAAATGTGTAGGGTAATATACTTTTTTAATTATATTGTAGTGTTTTCTTTAATTTCTGTTATTTTTTTAATAGGAAAACTTTAAATTTAGCCATTGAGCTGAGAGACAAAGCTGTGGAAGCTCAAGCATATTATAGTTTAGGAAATACGTATACATTACTTCACGACTATCCAACTGCCATTGAATATCATTTACGCCACTTAAAAATTGCCCAGGAACTGAATGATAAAATTGGTGAAGGAAGAGCTTATTGGAGTCTAGGAAATGCGCATTCTGCCATTGGAAATCAAGAGCAAGCATTATGCTTTGCTAATCGACATCTTGAAATTTCTAAAGAGGTAATTTATTTTGCCAGCCATTTTTCGTTTTTTTAGAAATAGCTGTTTTATTTTTTAAAATTATTATTTTTATTTTAAGAAACTAAATTAACTTACTATTAATATTGTGAATTTTAACTCTCATCAAAGTTTTAATTTTCACAGTTTTAGTGAGAATTTCTACTTTTCTACAGACCCTGGCCAACTTATTAGACGCAATGTAAAATTCTGCTGCATCTTTACTTTCGTTTTGGGCTCAATTCCTACCCTGACTCAATTTTCTTCTCAATGCTCCATGCGCTAGCTTCAGAAACCTTCCATTTTCGTGATATTTCGCGACTTTAAAATATTTTAGCATTCAGGAGGGCCTTTACTTCAACTTTTTTACTTGATGAAAGATCGCCTTTTTTACCCATGATGAAAATGTTCCAATTGGTTATTTCAACACTGCACACAAAACAAACAAGTCAGGTAGTATAAGACTACGAAACAAGTAAAAACAGCTCATGAGGGACAGAAACACATCCTCAACTGACGCACGTGACTGAAACAGGTTTGCACTTGTTTACGTTCGTGTATCGATTGGTTAGCATAGCAATGCAGTACATTAAAAATAAATACAAATGGGAAGTATATAAAAAATCTCCTGAATGAAAACCCAATACATGTATACTTAAATATAAAAGTATTGCACATAAACTTGTGCAAAACATGTAATTATTTAAAAAAAAATACAGTGCAGCTAATAATTTGACCAGAGACTAATAAGTTGGTTTTCTGGAGCTAATTTAATTCTTGTATTAATTCAAATCTTATTTAAAAAGTTACCATAAAACATCATTCAAACCATTATGTCATCATAGTTCATGAAGATAAATAAGCAATGGTCTAGAAAAAACCTTATGCACTGATTTTATAAGAAAACATAAATAATTATCTATACAATACATTAAATAAGGGGTGGAAATCTTTTTATAAATCTTGCATCTATTATTTAAAAGACATTTTCTATTTATATATAACTGACTAATTTTTAGGTGAAATAAATTTTCATCAAATGTTTTTGACTGATAAAATTATGGTTAAGCAATGGTTTCCAACTTTCAGGCTGCTGATTCGTACTGGTCTGTAAATCAAATGGTACCACACTGTTATTTTAATTTTATTTACTGTGGTTTTATTTCTCTCGGGTTTGTACGACTTTCCATGGACGAGAGGTTTATTATTGGGAGCTGAGAGGGGTTACCTAAAGTCGTACGGATACACCACATGTAATTGTATTTTATTTTGAAGACATGTTTAAATACAATTAAATTAAAATTAATAAATCAAAAATCTTAAATATAAACAATCAATTCCCTCCCCATAGCAGACCACAGTAAAATTATCAAACTATCCACGGCCATGAAAAGGTTGGGAAGCACTGGTCTGAAAAAGAAATGTTTATAAGTGTGATAAAAATGTTAACGAAAAAGGTTCTCTGCATTATTAGCACAAGTCAAATTTTTTGCCTTTGTACTAATGTGAAGTTGTGTGAGTAAACAGATTTAATATTATTATTTTCAAATAATAATAATATTAAGTAAACAAATCAATATTAGCATTTGTCTTTTCTTTCACCATATTTAGTTGCCATGTTTAATATAAACTTTATTAAAAATTTACAATGAGTTCATCTGAAAACTTGTTACCCTGAATTACTTTTTAATTGGTATAGTTTTTAAAATATACTTTTTTTCGTAAATCTCAAGTAGTAAATAATGCTTTATTACTTTTTACTATGAACTAGTAAATTTATTCAGTTTATTATCAATAAAAATGAACTAATGTGGAATTGTTTTTTTTTTTTAAATTTTGAGATTAGTAATATATTTGTAATGTTTTTAACCATTCAAGTTTGTTATTTAAAAAAAGAAAAAAAATTTATAAGCTCGAAAAGCAATGTTTTTTTTTTTTTTTTTTTTAAATTTTAAAAGTGATTTCTATATGAAAACATTAAAAATGGTCACACATAATGATAAGCAGATTTTTATTGAAACATCTAGCAGATGTCAAGCTAAGTAAATAGAAGCAGAATTTTTTTAAATAAATTTAAAAAAAAGTAGGTTAAACAATATTTGACTTATTTTCAGCTCTTCATTTCCATTTATAAGTATTAATATGCTAATTTTTTCCTTTCATCATAATAGATTGGCGACCATGCTGGTGAAATAACTGCACAGCATTGCATAGCTGACTTGCAAAAATCCCTTGTTACTCAGAATGTTGCTGCCCTTTCTTGCAGCAAAAGCTCATTATCAAGCAGTAAGTCTTTTTCATTTATTATCATTCATTTAAAAGAAAAGCTCATATAATTTTTTTTTCTCCAAATTATATTGTCAGTTTTGTTGTTCATTTGGAAGTTATTTGAATTTCCCATACAACTTTAGCATTTTTCACATTGAAATAGATATATTTAATAGATTTTTAATTAAAATCCTTATTTTCAGTTAATAATAAAACATTCTTTAACAGGGGAAAAAAGTATTCATTACTTGTGTACTGCTTGAAAGATTTTTTTTTTTCATGTAAGATTTTTGAAAGATTTTTTTTCCAAGCAGGTTCTCACTTGAAACAAAAAATAAAATGACAAGTAATAAAATTAACAAATTAATTTTCTTAAATCCTTTTTCATTTTAAATATTCTGCTGTTATTATATGGCTGATGAGGCTCCACAAACAAATGTTTGTTTTCTTAAAAATTTTTCTTCTATTTTAATAATAACTTTTACAACTGATCTATGCTGCTTATGAGATATTAAAAGTTAATTTTGATATGAATACTAGGTTATTTAAATATTTCTCTTGAAGAATGACTTGAATGAAAAAAAAGTAAGCTCAATCTTGAGGAAAGAAACATCCAAAGTTAGAGCTTCTGTTATTTTAATGGTTATGAGGAGTTATCACAATTATTTAAATAATCAAGTGCAAGACTAATTGATTACTATTCAGTGAAAATTTTGGAATGGGAAAGTGTTATTATGCACCTAATAACAAAGAGTAATAAGTAATTTTTTTCTTTAAAAAATGAGTTAAGCTAGTGAAAATTTTAGCGAAAAGAAAATATGTAACCATAATAAGGAATAGATAATAAAGGAATATAGATAAAGGAAAGAATAATAATAAAGGAAATGTATAACCTAGTTTCCCCCCCCCCCTAAAGTGCTGTTAGTGTGCAAGTTTTGGAATTTCACAACTCATTCTTTCTATTGTTTGTGCATTATAGAATACACTATACCAGGGATGGGCAAACTTTTTTGGTTGTGGGCCATAACTCTAGAAAAAAAAAGTTTGGTGGGCCTAGTAAAAACTTCTAAAATAAAAATTCTAACTTCCGAAATAAAATAAAGTCAATTCATCCTTGAACGCATGGCACACTACATCAACTTTGCGTTTTTTAGTTGCCATTTTGGGGTTAAAAAATTTTACAAATAACTCAAAAAAGCAGTAGCCATTTTATACATTTAATAATTTCACCATTATTTACTATGACGTTGTATGTGTGCAATCTTTCCATACGCAGTAAATAATGCTAGAACTCCCCCCGGCAGAAAAATTCGCTCGTTGGAACTTAAAAATGTGTAGTCTGCCTCATGTGAAGTACAATTCACCTATATTAGATTCCATATGTCAGCTCCTCGAGAAAGACAAACACTAGTTGGAGCTAATCTATGGCTATTTTATAAGGAACTTCTGCTTTCAACATTTTACCAATTGAAGCTGTCTGTGCTAACTATTTCCATCAATTTATGTCTTGCCGAACAAAAATAGAGAAAGTAAAAAGGTCATCAGTACTTTGTTAAAAAAGAAAGAACAAAAATAGCTTTAAACAAAGTAGACAAGAAAATGGACGTATAATGTATGTTTATATTCGCCACGGATCGGCAAGTTAAAATTCTGTCTGCGGGCCGGATAAAACCCTCTAGCGGGCCACAGTTGGCCCGCGGGCCGTAGTTTCCCCATCCCTGCACTATACCCTTATTTTTTAAATTTCAGATTTAAATTTTTCTTATTGTTATAGATTCTAGTGGAAGGATGCGCCGTATTAGTATGGAACACATGGATATACTAAAACTCACTCCAGATGCAAAAGTGGCAAAGGTAATTTTTTTTTACTTTTAAGAATAAGTGAAACAACATTTTAAATAGCATTTTTATAAAAAGTAATGATCACATTTCCTATATAAAAACATTTTATGTCCATTTATTCAGCAGAAGGAGATTATTTTTTTTTTTAATCTAACAGTTTCAAATATAAATACTTACTTAGCCTTCTTCCTGCCCCGTGGCTCATAAGGCCCTTAACTCCTGCACCAGCCCACTTTGTCATCAGAAAAGCATCTCACCTCTGACAAGCTCGTCCATCCCTTCTGCTTTTGTTCTTCTTCTCATTGTCTTCTCCATGTTGCCATAGGTTTGCCTTATTTTCACACCTTTTCTGATGCCTACATTAAGGCTATTGCTGGTATTCTGCATTCTGAAAAAGTGACCTATCCATTTCCATCTTTTTCTTTTTATATGAAAGGTGATTGGTTCCTGTTTGATTTTACTGTGGAGGTCTGAATTAGGAATGATTACATTTATATTAAACCATTTCTTAAACATCTGTTTTGCCAACTGTTTAGTTTTTATTCTGTAGTTTAGTTAGCTTCCATGTTCCTGACCCATGTAATAGTGCACTCCTTAACATTGAATTAAAAATATTAATGTTAGATTTCAGAATCAAATTATTTGATCGCCAAACTTTTGAAACAATTTTGTGCTTTAGTAATTCTTGATTTTATTTCTGCAATTGTTGATAGGAATATCAGCGATTGCAAAGTATGTAAATTTTTCGACTTCTATTTCGACTAAGGGCTGACATTTGCAACTAAAAAGATGAGTAGAGTAATTATTTTGAGAAAAAAAAGCTACTATGGCAACTAATTTTGTTAATATATAGGCAAAAGGCTGCTCTTTTTCTTCCGAATGGAAAAGATTGATGACTTTTTTTACCAATTTGCCACTTAAAAAATCTATTCACAATTTTATCTCACTACTTGCTGTACCAATAAGAATTCCTTTCTTTTTCGCTTTGTCCATTCCTTGTTCTTATGTTCTTTTTTGCAATGTCCATTATCCATATATCTATCCTCATGTAAAATTTTTTTTCTTTCACTCCATTTGATCAATGCTATTACAATGTGTTTCACACCACTGAAGTGAGTTAAATCCATAGATTATTTTGGGAAATGACAATCTTCAGACCTGTTTTAGTTTCTTTTTGATAGCTGCATATTAATATAAAATGTATAGAATTTAACACTTTAAAAAAGTAAAATAAAATTTGTTTATAATTTTTTTCCTGTTTTCATTGTTTTTAGCTAGTAATTAAAATTATTCTCATAACTATTTTGGATATGTTATTTATATCTGTAGCAACTATTTTTGAAGTCTTACCCCAGTAGCAACCTTGCTATTTCATAACTTTTAATCTTAATTTCATGCTGAATCTTGACATTTATTCTTATACTTTTGGTTTTATTTTTATTTATTTTCAATTTGTTTTGATAGTCAAAAAATTTCATGTACAATGTTAATAATTAAATTCTTTACTTTGTTCAATAATGATCTTTAAAATAAATTTTTCTGGGTGCATCACTTCTGAAACCAGCTTGTTCTTCTCTTGTATTTTTAACCTAATGATTTAAATTTTTCAAAAACTTTGGCTTGAGTCAATCTATCCTAAGCAGAAAGATATCTCATTTTGGTAATTTTAAAAATAGGTAAAACAAATAGGTTCACAAACCCCCCCCCCCTTTTTTTTTAAGCAATTTTTTTCCAACGTTTTAATATTGTGGTTGACTCTGTTTTTGACTATTTTATCTATCCACAAATTGCCAATCATGCATTTCTTAGCATGCTCCCAGGTATCTTTTCGGAACAATTTAGTCACTACTTATTTTAAATTCTCAGCATTAAGACTGAAGGGTTTTGCCCCTCTGTTCAACCATTATTAATTTACATAAATTTCTTCATGTTTAAAATGCATTTCTTCATTTCTATTATAGAAGATGCTGCTCACTATTTTATTTAATATGGCCATATTTGTTTAACTTTATTGATACTTGATAACAAATCAAGCTCTTATTTAAAATAATCTATGCAATAATCAATCTTTTATCACTAAAATGCAAATGTATCAGAAATTTTCACTTTGCCGCCAATGGTTCATAAAATTGGAATAAATGTCTCCACAATAAAATAAGTGGACAAAGCATTTTAAAGTATAAATTTTTTTTTTACAGTCTTCTGTTGAAGAAAAAGAAAAGAAATTAAATGCTGTTTCTGAAAAGACTCAACCAAAGGTTTTGATAAAATCAGAAACAAGTAATGAGCGACAGGAAGCCTCAAAAGATGCAAAAATAAGTCCTGTTAATGATTCAAAGGTAAATTGACATTATTTACTACTGAAATTTTTTTAAATAATATAAATGAATGACTAAGCTTGTTGAATTTACAAATAACTCATTTAAAAGTCATTTCTCAAGTTTTCATCTTTAAACAAAAACTTTGTTTGAATCAGGGTACGATAATGTCTGGTAAAATTTTTTGTTTTGCATTTAGGATTACATTGAAGTACAGTAAAAGCTCGTAACAAGCATAGCATGTTTTGATGCGTTTGATATTACAACAAATTTTCCATTCACTGTGGAAATGCTGATAAAGATTTAAAAATTGTATGTTTATAATGAGCTAAAAATTATTATCCTCTCACTGTTGGGGCAGTTTTTTTTAAAATAGAAATCTATTGTTTAAGTGAGCATGTATGAAAAAGAGCAAAAGGAAAAACATTTCTGTCCATTTCTTGTATTGATACTGAAAAGGAAAAAAATGAACATCTTTTCACCTTTGTTTATTAAGTTATGTATGGGAGACCATTGGTAAGCTATTTTTTTCCTTACAAAAAAAAATTTCAGCTATTTTTAAAAATCTTGCAACAAATTCATATGAATGTAAATGTGCTTTTTTTTTAATCACATATCTACAATGTCCCATTATTTCTCTTCTCGACGGCTTACTAATAAAACCAATATCCGGTGTTATTGATGACATTAAAAAACTATTGCACTCCATTTCCCTTTTTTTTTACATGTATATTGTTTCACCTATACTCTATGTGCGAAAACAGTATTTATGTATTTTAAATCAAAATTGTAGTAAATGTGACTTATTTAAGATTTTAAAATTTGTTTTATTGCTCTTTTGTTATAGAATGTGAGTATTTATATATAATTATAAGTTCTCTATAACAAAAATTCCATCAATGTTAATTATCACTGCACACATGTACTGTTTGCATAAAAAAATTTTTTCTAAATATTTTTTGCACTTTTGACAATGATATTTTTTCAGGACTTAGAAGGTTCTATGGATGAAGATTCTTTCTTTGATCTTTTGAGCCGCTTCCAAAGTAAACGAATGGACGATCAGAGGTGTACTTTGGTGACATCAGAAAACAAGGAAAATAACCAATTTCTTGGCAATTTTCCTAATAATTTAGAAGCTTCCTCTTCTAAAATAAATAACCAACTCTTAAGTAATTTTCCCCTCAACCTTCCTGCTCCTGTTAATCAAGGCAATAAAGCAACTAATATTGATAAAGGTAAGCATTTTATACATTGACTCCAAGATATTTACTTGTGTATGAAAATGATTAACAGCTGCACTGTATTGAAAAAAAAAGTTTGTTATTTTTATACAGTGAAAAATATAGATACAAATTTTAAAAATGTTTTTCAATAAGCAAAGTTTTATAGTTTATAGTTCATTCATAGTTTAAAGTTTGTGAACTGTGGATTTGTGATTTATAATATACATCATCAGAATTCAAAATACGCTTGTTGTAATAATATCTTCATGGAAATGTTTGAAAGAATGACCTTAAAATAACATGGAATAACAGTAAACTCAACCACGTCAAAAAGTGGTTTTCTAATGAATCATTGAAAAGTAGTTGTTACTCAAATCCAAAATTGGCTTCTCATAATGAATACCATTGTATTAAATATTAATTAAAAATATTGATATTTAAAAATTCTCAGTGAAAATGGCCTGAAAAACAATGCAGAATGGTGTAGATAAAATCATCATTTGGGATGAAATTGTCATTAAAAAAAATAGAGAGAGTTTGTTAAAAAATAATTAATAAAAAATTTTCCGTCTTATCGTAATAAAAATGTTGAGATTTGGAAAATCGCGTTAAAATAGCTGGGGAAATGATAATTACTTGCCAATAAAAATGGTCATCAAATGCGTTTATTTATTTTGGAATTGGCTCTAAATCAAAGCATTAGGAAATGATAATTCCAATTAGAAATCCCCTTGTCGTAATAACAACATATTAAAATAGCGGAATTTGAAAAACCATGTTTAAATAGTTGAAAAATGAATTGCCGGCAAAACGATCAGAAAACCACATGGTTTTAAGAAGCAATATTTAGGTCAGTTTATATGTATATATATTTGAAAAAAATGTTAATTAATACAAATTATATGACACAAACCCAATTAACAATTTATATGACACAAATCCATGTAGCAGGAACTATTTAACTAATGTCAAAAGCATTGCATGATCGAAATTATTTACGAAATAAAGAATGAAAATAGAACTCTCACAACAGAGCATCATCATCAAGGGGGCATTATAATGCACTCAGTGCGGGTGTAGTTTTTGTGGTTAGCCTATTTTTAAATTTCTTTTGACGGGAAACCCATATAGTAAATTTTTTCAATCTTAGTTGGAATTTCTAATATGTTTATTTTATATATTAATTCATTTTTTTTCTAAGCTCTGATAAATGTGGTTATACGTTTAAATTTGTTTTAACATGTAATAATTGATTGTGCTACTCAGAATATAAAAAATATTTTCTCCAAAAACCAAGTTTACTTGGTCCAAAAAAATTTTCTGGTCCAAAATGGTTATGATGCTGTTATGTCCCTGAATATTTAAAAATTTTATTTTAAATACCTTTTTCTTATCTCAATGCAAAAAATAATTTTTCAACGTTTGTAACATTGCTATTTATTTTCTGTACGCTCATGTGAATACAGAATGCAGGATGACAACTCACACCAGATATAAAAAACTAGAATTCCCAGGGAATTTGAAAATACTACCGGAAACCCTGAAATTTTAGGGATCATCATCTCTGGAATTCTTTTGAATATCAGCAATCAGCAGTATTGTTAGTTATATTCATTTTAATGAATATTATTTTACAACTATGAATAAGTGTTTCAGCCTATTACAGGGTTTAAGCTGAGTCTAAAAATTCATTAGCAAAAAAGCTAAAATCTGAAAAAAAGTTTTAGCAAAATGCTAAAATGCCATTAGGCTTATAAAATTACTTTATATCAAACAAGTACTGTAAGTTATCTGACAAAGAATAGCTTAATGTACAAGAATATCAAAAAGAATACCTATAACAAAAAAAAGACACATTTATTATTTATCAAAACATTTTGGTTTATAATTAACAATCTTCCTTTCTTTCATGTTTGCCCATTTTACAAATGCTTCTTGAAAGTTAAATGCACTTTCAGGGCCCTCAATATTAATCATTAACAAATTGTTTACATGGTTGATTAACAACCTGTTTCGAATATTAGTTTTAATCAAATTAAGGCAGCTAAAGCCCCTTTCACAGTCAACAGGTATTGGTATTGTTGCACAATACTCTATAACAGAAGTTATTAATGGGTACTGTTCAGACACATCATTGGTATATAAAATCTTGTCTGATCAATCCTTCTTGTTTGATCAAGTTTTTTTTTCATGGATGTTAGCGTCATGGTTTTTCGCGGAAGCTTTTTTTTTAAATGGAATTTAGTAAAATCCTTTAGCAAAAATGCGAAAATGCTTTGTTGAATTTTAGCATTTTTGAGGGGTCTTTTCGCATTTTGCGAAAAAAGCTACCGTAGCGGAAACCCTGGTCTATTAATAGGCACTTTTATCTAACCAATTATATCTTTTAATCTTTATCCAGTCTTACATTTCTTTTATTTTCATTGTCTCCATTGCTCTTCGAATAAATAATTCATTTCTAATTTTGAACAAGGTTCTAATTAATATTTTCAATTCTCTTAACATCTTAAAACATTGAAACAATAATTGTTCTTAAAACCCAATTTCTCTTTATCTGAAGCCTGTAATAAAATGCATAACAAAAGATTTTAATAGAAATCATCAATATTTTTTAAATTTAATATGAGAAAACTTTAGGATTAAAACCATGACCAAATTTAGTTTGAAAAATTGACAGTTTTGATTTAATTTTCTTTTCTACTATATTAAGATACAAATCATTAATGCGTGCGCATAAACTTACAAATTATTTGAAAAATTATATTAAGTTAAATTGTTACAATTTGTGATACTTTACTCAGAGATTTTGGTTTTGTCCGGAAAGAGGCCACCCTGAGAAAGTTGCCCATTGTTTTATTAGTTGCGGTTCTGTTTTGTCTTCTTCATGGGCATGATTTCGCATTTCTTCATCTTTTGCAAGCATTTCTTCTACCAACAACATCGTAAATTTCAATATTTTTATCAACTGATGCATAAAGCTCAAATGTGCTGCTAGAGGCATTTTACCCAACCTGTAACAAATCCTTATTTTCTTCTTCATCATTAGTATTAGAAGTTACTATTTTCAGTTAATACTAAATAGTTTTTATAATTTTTAATGTTTGCAGATTTCTGAATGATATACATGAGAATTCACTAGTTTTAATAATAATCTAAACGGGTATTGATTATATTTTAATAATAGCATTTGTGATGAGACCGTTAAAACAAGACGATACACATAGGGAAAAAAAGATGCGAAACTGAGAGATCGAGGTTTGGCTGGATTGTTTCTAGATTATCATTTATGTTTATAAAAAGAATCTCAAATTATTCCTAAAATATGGCATTATATTACAATAGAAATATTTTGTAGGAATAAGAATTATACCTTTTCTTGCTAATTGGTAAAATTAATTGAAATGGCATTATATATTTTAATTTTTCATATTTTCTCAAGTTTAATGTTGCTTAATGTTTGTTTGATCCACTGTAGAACTACGTTGTAATAATTGTAGTTTGTTTTCTTTAAAAAAAAAAATTTTTTTTAAAGATTTTTTTTCCATTAGTTTGATGCATATCTCAGTTCTGAGTACTTACTGCTTTAGGGTTCATTAGCCTAACAAGTAAATTTTATTGATGTAATTTTATTAAAAATTTGACATCTGGAACTAGAGTTCCAAATTGGGATAATTATTTTAATGAAAGTTTTTTTGGAGTGTATACTTTGTCTTATTTTTAATCTTCGTCTTGACTTTAAATGCTCAAAACTTTTGTTTATTTTTGTAATAATTTTTTTTTTTTTTTTTTTTTTTTTTTTTTTTTTTTTTTTTTTTTTTTTTTTNTTTTAGGTTTTAAGGGTTGCATTATAATTTTGCCAAACATGTTTCTCTTTTTTTTTTATAAGATACATATTTTGAACTCTTTTTTCTTAGAAAACAATAAAGTACTTAGAGTAACCTACCAATAAAGTACTTAGTACTAGAGGAACCTACCAAATTTGACATCTGGAACTAAGAGTTCCAAATTGGGATAATTATTTTAATGAAAGTTTTTTTGGAGTGTATACTTTGTCATATTTTTAATCCTCCTCTTGACTTTAAATGCTCAAAACTTTTGTTTATTTTTGTAATTTTTTTTTTTTTTACAGAATTAACCCTTTATGGAACCTTTTAGGTTTTAAGGGTTGCATTATAATTTTGCCAAACATGTTTCTCTTTTTTTTTTATATAAGATACATATTTTGAACTCTTTTTTCTTAGAAAACAATAAAGTACACGATGACTTATTCGACCTTATTGCCGGAATGCAGAGTCGGAGACTAGATGAACAAAGAGCTAGTTTGCCTCGTCTTCCAGGACTCAATTACTTTTCATTAAATAATGAAGTTATTAGAAACAATAATAACTTCAATAATAATAATAATACAATTCCTCCTGGCCAAGGGCTTCATCGACCTTCTAATGATGCTTCTGCTGTGCTGGATGATGATTTCTTTGAGATGCTTATGAGATGCCAAGTAAGTAAAATTTTATATAATTTCAAATCACTATTCTTAAAACTTTTGTAGCAGTTTTATCTGCTAAATTTTTGTTCTGAACATTTTTATATATTTTTTAATGTTTTAAATTACAATCATTCTTCATGTTTATATATACATTTTTATTATAATTAATCCTGCTATTTTTGAACTTTTTACTCTTTATTTATTATCAACTCATTATAGATAATGTTGTTGATTGTTCTTAAATATGTTGTCTAAAATTTGTGTGATTTATGTTATTGGAATGTAATTGATCTGTTGCTTATGATGATTATTGGTTATTTGGTTAGTATGATAGTGCACCTATTATTACTGAACCAAAAGTTAATAACTATATGTAAAATAAAGCATTTCTGTAACAGCCTGTTGTGGGCCAGGAGGGTCATGATGGTTAAGTTTCCACAATTTTGTTACCAATTCGTTGATTTTGGCAATGAGGTCAGCACTTACTTTCCAGACAAGCTGATATCCATCAATCTAAGGCTGAGCGGGCTTCAAGCCACTACTGGGGATCAAACCCCAGTCATGGCAATGAACCCAGTCTTCACAATGAACACTAAGCCGTCATGTCTTAATTATCATTTAATTATTGTATGAACTGACTTTATTTATAATTTGAAAAGTTTATTGTAAAATTTAATCATTGTATCATTTGTATGAATTCTTTTTATTTTAAAAATTAGCTTTGATCTAAACGAGTCGCAAGGATTTCTTAAGATGTAAGACAACGATTAATTTTATTTTAAATGGAGTATATATATATGGCCGGGATACCTTGGTTGGTAGGGCGCTGGGCCATGTTCGTGCGTTCGAACTCTGCCGGCCGAAGACTCCCCGTGTAGTTGGTGACTGATGCACGTTAAAATTTTGTCAATTCGCAAAGTCCTCCTTGCTCCCATAACAAATCAAAACCTCTGGGGGTACTGGATTGGAGATTGATCGTTCTCTGATTCAGGTCAAAATTACAATCTGTGGATGAATGAATGGATGTACGAATGGGTCCGCCTAATAAACAGGTGTGACGTATTACGTGGCAGAAGTCGAATTCTTGGCTATAGATGGCGCCACTGAAAAACAAGAATCGCACACTCTGCCTTAAATTTGCTCGGTTTCACCAAGCAGGCTAGCCCATGTGGCAAGTGGCATTAGAACCAACCAACCTATATATATATATTAAGAATATCTTTTTAAATCCAAAAATATGTGCAGTTTTCATTTTGATAGATATTTAAAAATACTATCATAAAAAGGAACAGCACTGTTTTTTGGGAGGGGCGGAGCTTCATAAAGTGTGTTTACAAAACAAACGCTTAATATTTTCCATATTTGCTCAGTTGTTACTGACATTTAACATTAAAGTTAAGAAACATTAACAAAAAAGCTAAAAAAACTTGTTGAAAAAGTTTATTGTGCAATTATTTTTTCCAAAATTATTTAATGCCTATCATTTAAAAACATTTTGCTTTGAAGATCAACATATTTAGCTTTCTTTGTTCAGCATTCTTGATCAAGACATAACAAATTGTCTTCAACAAATTGAATTCTTTACTTTTTAGGACAGTAGATTGGAAGACCAACGAAGCAGTATGCCAGATCCCATGTACAGACCTCACCTGTATTCCATGACACATTGCAATGGCACTAACAGCCACACAGCTCCCACTGTCCCCGATGAGGACTTCTTCAGTCTCATAGTGCGACTGCAGGGTGGTCGCATTGAGGATCAACGAACAGCCATGCCCTCCAAACCTCCCAAGGAGAAAGTTGATAAAGCCATTCCTAGCACTAGTTCTAGTGGTAAAAGCTCTGGATCATCATCCAAGACAAGCTCTCTACGGTCAAGCTTCAAATCTGCCAAGGGATCTTTTAAACGTTGATTTTTTCCTCTAGCTTATTGACTTTTTGGACCAGCACATTTTGAATCAGCTTCAGTCGCTGCAACTGTGATGGAAAGTGAAATGGTATTGTAGTTTGCAGGGCACGAGCAAGTGTGCTGTTTTAAGCCTGATAATTAATGAGTTATCAGTGTGCTGTAAACCAAAGAATATTTATCTGTGGCATATTTTAAATGGACTTACAAAATGGGTATTTTTAAGTTATGGATACTTGATATCTTGTTTTGCTGGAATGCCCGAATATTGTCTAAAAGTGTATGCAGCCATTGCTATTTATTTTTTAATATTTTTAAATATCATTTTTGATTTTAGATAGGTTAACAATAAATGTGATTATAATTTAATGCATCCTATACTTACGCTTTTTCTTTCATTTTCATGGTGCATAAATAGTTTCAGTAAAATTTATTGCACGAAGCGAATGGAATTGTTGCTGCATTCTGTATTTTTTAAGAAATTAAATTTTTTTATTTTGGGAATGCTAATTATTGTGGTTATATGGTTAATTTTAATCACTGATTATGGAAAAAATGAAAAAGTTAGTTTGAATTCTGAAATGAAAACTGTCACTAGCATGTGTAAAATTTTACTTAAAAAAAATAAGATTTTTTTTTTTGTATTTATATTAATTGGAAACAAGATTTTAAAAGACTAGGCTTTTCCTTCTATAAATTTCGATAATGCATGCATTAATTATAATGAAGGTTTAATCTAAAATAGGACTTTAAATCTAAAATATTGTGATTCACTTAAAATACTATTTTAGATAATTCGTGACAAATTTGTCTTTTGTTGTAACTTTAAAAAAAAAAAAAAAAGAAAACTATTTGATTGCCGCAATTTTATTTTTCAGAGTCAATCCATTAAATGGTTATTTTTAAGAGCTTTAATATTCTTCTTAAATTTTATAAAGTAGTATTTTTAATTAATTGATAAATAATTTTTCGTAATTGTATAAGTTTTTTAGAAATGATTTTAATTATTATATTTAAATTGGATATTTTATTGTAAATCATCCTGCCCACACGTAGTTTACCTTCTAAATTATGATCTAATTTAAATGAGTTATAATAATGTCATTATTAAATTCGTTTATATACCAATTGTCAAAATTAATATCATTTTTAACCTTTTAAGTTTTTGTCTTTTTTTATAATATTTATTTTAAGGAATTTTTTGCTATTCTCAAAGGACCATTTATCCTCGTGCAATGAATTTAATTTAGTTCTCAGTTAATAATTGAGATTTGAATTTTCTCTTTAAACATTAATTCATTCTTTTTATATCATTGTTTCCTTCATAAATCTTTTCAAAAATTATTCTTGCTTATACGTTAAAAATGTTTCCTGCAAACAAAAGTACTTTTTATTTTTAAAAAAAAACTTAATTTGTGATTTCATTGTTTCATGTAGCATCATATTTTTCATTTATTTCATTCACATTAATGTTCCATTAGTCATTTTAAAATGACAAAAGGCCAGTTTTATATTTTAATTTGCATTTTAATTTTTTTTAACCCTTTGAAGTCCATTTTTTTTAAAAAAAAGGATTTTTTTCTTCTAGGTCAGTTATTTTTTAGACTGATACAGTATGCTTTAAATAAAACAGGAATAAATAGCTAAACCAATTTCATAAAATTAATTAATATTGCGATATCTATGTTGGACACAAACCCAGCTTAGGATCACAACATCAAATTTATAATGCCAGTGTGAGTCTAACTAGGATCACAGAGGGTTAAAAAATAATAAAGCTTTGTATATTGTTTCATATATTTTAGCTCAAACTTAAGTACTTTTCTTCCTGTCTCATATCATTTGTTAATTCAAACACTTTTTTCAAAGGTGTGATTGATTATATGTGGTATCATATTATTGTTGCTCAATTTTCGCTAAATTTAATGTTTACGTTTTATTTTTAAAAAATTATAATAAGGGATGGCAAATATATATGAAAACTGCCAAATTATTATAGAAGGAGCAGTGTGTTCTTTTTTGTCATTGTATCTATACGAAACCGAAAATAGTTGAACAAAGAAATTTGTTTCTTTTAAAAATGACACTGATTTCGAAAGTAATAATTTTTGAATGCACTTGAAAATATTTATATGTCGGTATGAATATTTTTATAAACATGAGTTTCACCTACATATTTATGTATACTTTAAAATTAGATTAATGATTTTGTGGTCTCTTTATTTGTTTAATAAAACAAATGCTTATGGAATTCTTATTAAAAAAGAAACTGAAAATTTCTTAATGGTTTACGTTAATAAAGAAAGCTCTCTGTAATCATTGTTTTTGAAAATATATTTAGTTTCGATTCATAAAGGAAAGGAAACAGTGACGATACATAAATAATATGGCATTGTTCACATTATTTTATCTGGAATCTATAATTTGTAGATTGCATTAAATCACATGCCTATGCGTGATTACTTAATATGAGTTATGATGTTTTTTTTTAAAGTTTCTTTTTATCATTTAAGGTTGCTGCATTGAATTATGTATATAACTTTGTATATAATTTTAGTTTCATTGACTGTTTAGTAAGCATAAATTTTTTTTAGTTCATAAATTTTTGGGTTGGAGCTTTTAGTTTTTTTTTTTTTTTGTTTTCTTTCTCCAACATTGCAAATAATATATGATTTATCTGAGTCAGACCAGATTCTAGTCTTGAGATCGGATTAGAACTTCCAGGATTAGGATACGTTGTATGAATCACGGTACTTTAAATATACTTTAATATTGAATATGCCAATTATTTAGTTTTGTAAGCACCTTATACAAAGATGGAATTATTATTTTAAGACTTTGCTTGAGTTTCAAGCAATAATTAGCACCATACGATACAGGGGACAATTATTGAACTGTATGAAAAATAAACCTTGATAACTTTTAAACTGCTAACAACATTCAGTTGAAATTTGCGGTTTGACTTGTATTGTTTATCATTCTTCAGCAAGAATGACAAAATATGGCAATTCTGAAAATCATCGATCTTACGATTTCTCAGCCAGTTTTGTAGAAGTTTGATTTTTACCTTAGCCATCTCATGGGCATTGGCTATAAACAAGCAATGATGTATGAATCACAGTACCTTAATATTAATTGTATCAATTATTTAATTTTTTAAATACCCTATACTAAGGACGAATTACTGTTACTTTAAGACTTTGCTAACAATAATTAGCACCATAAGATACAGGGTGACAATTAGTGAACTATACGAAAAATAAACCTTGATAACTTTTGAAGTGTTAACAACATTCAGTTGAAATTTGGCTGTTGACTGCAGATTATGTTGGAATTTTTTTGAACTTCTTTTGTTTATCATTTTTCAACGAGTTTTGCAGAAGTCTGATTTTTATCTTAGCCAACTCATGGCCATTGGTGATAAACATATCAAAGATGCCGTCAACTAAATCTGAATATCTAGCTAATTTGAAGGTTTGTGTAAAATTGTTGAACTAAGTAGTTTCTGAATTTACATTTTAGCTTATTGATAGCCATCCTGTAAAAATAATTTTAATTTTGTGACTTGCTTTTATTAATAATTAGTTTTTTAATCATAATTAGTTTAAGTTGGTAAATGAACTTGTATGTTACTTTATGTTGGATGTTTTAAGTTTACTTTTCGGTTAAGTAATGTAAAAAAGTATTTCACGGTGGTAACTTTTGCTTCAATAAATTAAGTATGAGAAGTGATGGATGATTTAAGGAAATTTATCAGCTATGAGGTAAATCACTTTCTTGTAACCTCGTAACGTCTTATGGCATTTGACCCCAAATAAATGCCCATTATTTTTTTTTGTCAACAGCATTTTATTTGTTTTAAACTGGTATGTTTTAACTGTGAATATATTTCTGAGATCTTATTTAATTCTAATTTTGCAAATGAATTTAGTCTATATTATTTATATGAAGCTACGTTTTAACGGTCATTAATTATTTCAAAAAGGGACATATATGTTTATTAGTGATTTTTTAATTGCCAAAGTCTGAAAGTTATGAAATAATATAACATCATGATGAGGATCATATATATATATATATATATATATATATATATATACATACATACATACAGCTGCTAACTGTTCCGATTATTTAGCCTTGTTCCGAAAATACGATTTTAGGTTAAAATATTTGATTTTTCGGCCTTTTCCACTCCTTATGCCGATTTTCTTTCATCCCAGGGCAGATCTAAAAATTAGAAGCAGGGTATGTTATTTCCCCGCGAATATCGCAGAATTCCGCATATCTCAATACCATTGGTTAGTAGACTTCCTCGAATCTAAAACTTATAATCAGACGAAATTTTGAAACTTATGCTAAATCTCGTTAACGAGATATTCACATACATGTCATACTTCCGCCAATTTGATTCCTTTAGTTCGGAATCTGCTAATATCGCGATTCTTATTTACGCGATTTTAAAATCGTACATCGCGATTCCCATTCACTCAATTTAAAAATCCAATATCTTAATTTTTGTTTGCGCGTTTTTAAAATCCAATATCGATATTCGTATTCACGCGAGTTTAAAATCCAATATTGCGATTCGTATACATGCAGTTATATCAAGCATCGATTTTCGCATTTATGCGTTATTTAAAAACTACGCATTGCGATTCGTATTTACGCGATCTAAAAATTATGCATTTTGATTCATATTTACGCGAATTAAATATTCAATATCGCAATATTTGTATTTGAAATCCAATATCGCGATTTATATTCAATTTAATTTAAAATCCAACATCGCGATTCATATTCGTGTAATTTTAAAATCCAACATCGCGATTCGTATTCACGCATTTTAAAATGCGACATCGCGAATCGTATTCACGCGACTTTAAAATACAGAATTGAATTTTCTTGAATTAGTTACTCTAAAGGTGTGATATTCGTCATTAGTAAGTAATTTAATTAAAGCTGTTAGCTCAAAAAATTATGTTAAATATGAAACGTGTATGGATTATCAATTGATGTTTTGATATTTTGCTTTTCACTTTGTAAAATAATTGCTTTTGATTGGCTTATCATGCTTTGTGTTCCTATTTTTTTTGAACAAGTTGGCGGCTGTGTAATTATATAGTATAGAGAGATCTATATAATGCAATTCTATAAATCTAGATTCTCTATAAACCATCCTTAGTGGGTGTAAACAACAAAATTTTCAGTTTAAAAAAAATTTATATATCGAAGCAATAATTATTTATTTTTGCATTATTTGTTTAATTAAATTATCTGCTAAGAGGTTGAAATTTCAAAAAGTAAAGGAATTAAAATTTATTAATTTGTTGGCTACTGATTCTGAAACTGCAGAAAAATTAAATTCTTTTCTGCAAATAATAAATACTTAAGTGCATATTTTGTGTTTTTAAGTATTTGTATTCTAAAAATTATTTTAAAATTTATCTATTCCAAACTAAAATTGCCATATTTAATAGATAAGTGAAATGATCTATTTAATATAAAATTAGATAAAACTCAAAGGCCCCAGGTTTCAAGGTTTGTGTTAACTGTATGTGTGTATATATATATTCATTCATTTTACTTTTGAAATTTGCTTTCATATCTGATAGCAGCTTTTATCATTTTATAGTGTACAATATAATATGCACAATTTTGTTTTGTATCTTTTTTTCTTTCATGTGTAAATACATTTTGCTTTATATACAGTTTATTTTTATATTAGCTTTTTTGTTGTTGTATAAATTTGACTGAGAATGAATAGTGATGAAAGGATTTGAAATATAATATCTCTAACGTTGTTTTTCCTTCTTGTTGGAAGGTTATAACTAAGTGTATTTATTTCAACGTTCTCATGCTCAAACTTTGTGGTCCAAAAAAATTAATTTTTTTTAGAAGAAAAAGCTATAATAAAAATTGTTTTGACTTGTTTGATTTAATTGTATGAAGTATATTTCTGTAATGTTTTTGGTGCTTCTTATCTCAAGTCTAAGTCAAGATCACAAATAAAGAATTTGAGAAATACTGTTCCTTTTTTTTTAAATTAGTTAATTATAGCTGCCAATGCTTTCACGTTTACGTCCTATTTTCTACTTTTATATACCAAGGCTGAAATTTTTAAAATATGTATTAAAATTTTGCACCTTCTTAGAATTTAGACAGGAAAATTTTCAGTTAGTAGTTGGGGGCCTAATAACTTAGTAGAGGCTTTTTCCTCAAGCCTAATGAGTCTGTAACTGATATTGATAGATCCTTTTCATTTAAAAACCACCTTTTGCAAGTCTTTTTTTTCTTTCTTGGATTAAATTATATTTGAAAAATATTTCATATTAGAGAAGTTACATATAGCTATAAAAGTTAATTCATCAATAAAAATAATACTATAGTGAACACGGTTTATAGTGAACTCCCGGATGAACGAAATGTTCGGTCCCGTGCCTTGCTATACAAGTGTAATGTTATTTTTTGTGGATATAGTGAACCAAAAAAGTAAGGAAGTTGGATATAATGAATTCTTTTCTGTCTTCGACTGATTTTTTTCTTCATTTTTTTGGTAGTAATTTTGAAATTTCTTCTTCAAAATAGATACATATACCGACTTTTAAAACCATCTATAGAGGGGAATGTGGCGATAAACATTTTTTCTTGTTTACTTTTATCTCACTCTCCCATCCCTAAACAAACCAAGTCAGATGTTTCCAACCCAGGCAGATGATGCACCTGTAAGGTGTCAGTGGGATCAATATGCACTTTCTGTCAGATGGAATGAGTAATTATTCATAATTGGTCAAAGGGTTGGTCACTAATATGTGTTGATAAGGCCCTCATTTCAACTCCTTTTTGATCTCAGTTCAGTTAAGAACATCCTGCAAACAAGTGTCTTAAATTTAACTATGCCGAGCAGTAAACGTAAAACGTTTTTCCATTGATGATAAAATGCGCATAATCAGAAATATTGAAAATGGATGCAATCAAGCTGACATTTGCAGGGAGTGTAAGCTATCCAAATCTGTAGTTCGTAACATATGGAAAAATAGGCAATTAATAATTTCTGTTCATGAAAAAAATTTAGATGGCAGAAAAAAGTTGAGAAGAGCAGATCACAAGGATGTTGAAGAAGCATCACTGAAGTGGTTCACCATTCGAAGAAGCCGCAATCTTCCAGTATCTGGACAAATGTCGATAAATTTTCAAAACGATTTTATGAGACTACTTTTATGTGCTTGAATGGCAGGTTACATAGGTTTAAAAAGCGGAATAAAAGAAATTCAGGAAAAATTATCTGAGAGTCGGGAAGTGTTTCCATATCTGATATTGAAGATTGCTCATTAGCTGAAGATTATTAATTTTTTCTTGTACGCAAGACGAAGAGTAATGAAAAATAACAAATTTTTTACTACTAGATAATATTTTTCAGTCATTTATTTGCATAATGTGTAATAAAAGGAAGAAGTTCGGGAACCATTAGTTAAATTGCCTGCTTAACGGATATAGTGAACTCCCGGTTATTGTGAACCCGAAATTTCGGACCCTTGAACGTTCACTGTAGCGGGGTTAGACTGCATAAATATGTGACAATGGTTTTCCTCTCCATATAACGCAAATGCGGGTTAGTTACATTAAAAAGTCCTGAACTAAGGCACAATTTCTTCCTATACTTGATCCAGTAGTTCTCTTGTCTTCTAGACTAGGTTCAAATTTACAAGGCTTCGGAGTAGAACATTGATAGTCATAAACCCAATGGATTGGGTCGGCTTTCAACGACGGTTATAAAATAAAATAAAATATGGGACAAAATTTAGTTAAATATACTAACTTTAAGGAACTTAATTTTCAAATATTTATTGAGACGATTAGATTGGCTGTATAAAAACGACTGCTATGAAATGAAATAAAAATAGTAAACGGCTATAAAAATTGACTATTTTTAAAATTCTTGTGTCAAATATTTAATTATTACTACGTTTTTATAAACTAGCTTTCACGTTTGTGAGGCCGGATTCTTGCATTCGATATTTCTATCATTTTCTTACTAGCTAGAATACTCATATCTACTACAGCTCCGTGACTGTTGACATTGCAAGTTTCGTTCGTTTCCTGTCCTCCTCCTGTTTCCTGCAAGTTGTTCGTTTCCTGTTGTTAACAGTTTTTTATCGCCAACGGGGATAAATGCTGCTTTTTAAACTGGAGCTCTGTGCTGTATGACAATACAAGTTCTAATAGCAAAATTGGTATTTTTAAATAGAATTTATATCTTCAATTGAAATATCATGAACTTTCGGACTAACTTTTAACAGGTGCCTGATGCAACTATAAGTTACAATAACTTCCTGAATGGTGCAAGCAAAATAAATTTATCGCCTAGTCGAAATTACGGCCAATTTGCGTCATAAAGAAAAACAACAAACACAGAATTATAAAGGTGATTTCAAGATGACTAAAAGGAGAAAATTTTATTTTTGTTGGTTCTAAGAATAAAAACGTAGGGTGTGCATCAGTTTGGTTATCACGATCTAAAATTTCCCTCCTACCACATCTTTCGGAAGTGATGCACCCTAGATTTTCTGTTTATAATTCTGACAAAATTATTTTCTCCATTTTAATCTCTCCCGCAACGCACTGAAAGTAAAGTTCCAGTAGAACACGCACTGAAAGTTCCAGTAGAACACCGAAGTCAAGCACCACTGACTGCGGTCAATAAGCGGGTGGGTGATCACTTTGATCAGCCTGCTTAGAGACCAAAGGTACGCGGTGTCGATCCTCGTTGAACTGTTCTATCGTAAAGTGATTGACTCTACGCAGGTCGTCGGGCTTCCAAAGCAGGGGAGTTATCCCCTCTGCAGAGAATCAAAATTGTGATGGCATGTCTTCGGATCATCCTCAGGGATGTTTCCCAGTCCGTCGCCAATAGCCCATTTTGCAGCTCTATTGCCACATGAAAAAGTACCTACCTTTTCTATTTCTAAAACGTAGAATTTTGAAATAGAATAGCAAATTACCTTATTACATTGGTATTATTTTTCTTTTAATAATTACTTTTGTATGCATGTAATGGCTATGAGAGTCTTCCTGCATTCCGATTTTCTAAGCTGATTTGAATCCACAAAAACGTTTTGGCGTAAGTCAGACATTTTTGATTTGTATCATTCAATTACACCGGTGGGCCGAGATAGCCTGGTTTGCAGGACTCTTGTTTGTTAGAACGGGAGTTGGCATCCAGTCTTCCGAAGACTTCCCGTGTAGTAAGTGGTGACTGATGCACGTTAAATCTGTTGGGTCATAAAGTCCTCCATATTCCCATAGAAAAATATACCTCTGGAGGTTTTGAATTTGAGATTGATCGTTCTCTGGTTCAGGTCAAAATTATGATCTGTGGATGTATGAATGGGTCCGCTCTATAAACGGGTGTGACGTACGGGTGTTGCAGAAGTTTCCTTGGCCATAGATGGCGCCACTAGAAAACAAGAACTATCGCTTCCCCTCTGCTTTAATAGCCGATGACAACAACAACATACACTGGCAAAATCGACAATGGACATGCACTAATGGTTATGTAAGCAAGAAATGATTATACTTCAAGTATACAATAGGCATACAATTATAAACAGAACATATATAACAGAACATATACAATTATAAACAGAACAGGCATAAAAAGAACATATTAGTTTTTGGTTTAATTGTCGGAATTTTTCGTACTAAGATGCGTTCTTAATCATTCAAAGGATTAACCTTAATTATGTGGGCATACAATACTTCAAGTCACGAAATCTGACAAAAAAATATACTTTCTCTGATTAAGCATGCTTTTCATATGATGCAATTGAAATTTTGTCCCTCAAAGTATAAGGGAACTATCTAGAAAATACAGCAAAAATAGTTTAGCCAAGAATGTGATCAAAAGTTTGGTCTCATTTAAGTTTTCTATACTGAATAGTATCAAAAGAGCCATACTTTTGAATTTTCATTTCTCAAGAACTATTTGACAGATTCCGTTCAAATTACGGACATTGTCATTTAAAATTGTATAGTTAAAAGATAAAAAAATTTCTCTACCTTCTAATTCAAAATTTTTGATCATTATCAAAATAAACAATTATTAAAAAAAATATTTTTATTATCTTTGAATAAACAAATTTTATAAGTGTGAGAAAAATTTCTTAATTATTCAAAATAGTTCAAGAACCTACCGTCCTTTTGCCGTAACTATTGGGTCTATATTTACCAGATTAAGGCTTTCCCCATAAACAGTTCCATCAGAGGAAAAAAATGTCAATTTAGAAAAAAAAAACGCCTTTTTGTGTCTAATATCATCTGCGCAAATGTAAAGTTCATCCTTTGAATAATTAAGATAGCATCTTAATACGTGAAAAATCAATCATTTGATCAAAAAATAATCAAGGCGTTTTCTTTATTTTTACTGCGCACGAAATTCCAGTTTATGGTTTGTGACAAATGAAGCATTGTTTTTCGAGTGTCAATGAGTACACGTGAAAAGAAATCAATAGGATTTTTAAAATGTAAGTTTTTTTGAATTAGTCATTTCTGCTCAGATGTGCAATAGATTTCTGAACTTCACAACCCTAATATCCTCACTGATTCTTTTGGAATGTGAACGACTAGTTGACGGTTGAATTTCCAAAAAGTAATTCTAATGCTTAATAATTAAATTTGATTGTTGAACGCAGAGATTACTTAGATTTCGTGCTTGTTTTAATGGAAATTTGTGCTTTAGGAAATGTGTAACATGATTTAGTTGAGTCTTAAAGCTTTTTAGTTAGGAAATAAATATAATAAGAAAAAATAATCTTCTAAAATTAATCAAATAAAACCCAACCCAATGCCTAACTTAAACAGAGTGCGCAGCGTTTTTAAAAAGTGCTTAAAGGTGCTTATTTTCGATTTTCGTTTTTTAAAAGCCCTTAAAGGTGCTTTTTTTCATTGGGGTGTTTTTAAAAAGTACTTAATTTGTCCTTTTTCAAAATGAGATTCTTCCTTTACCATGCTGATTTTCGAAAGAATTATGCAAAATGACACGAGTTCACATTGTTCTATTCAACGTTTTCTCAATTAATTCAGCCCCACTCTATTTCGGCGTATTGTCAGTCTGTAGCGTATGAAAACGCCATTCGTTTTATATGATTCAAAATTTCATGATTTTTGACAAATGTCAAAAACAATGCCATAAGGTTTTTTTTTTTGACATGACTGTTAAAACAAGTTAAACCGTTAATTGTCAAAAACTTTCCAACCCTGCCTAATTATGATATTTTTTTAAAGTGCTTAAAAATATTTTTTGAGTGCTTGAAAAGTGTTTAAAAGGTGCTTATTTTTTGTTCAATAATTTTGTCACGCACCCTGTTAAAAAAATGATATACAGTTTTTTAAAGGCCATTCTAAATTATTTTTTAAACTTTCCTAATTATAAACTAAAAATTATATAAATTGAAAAAAAAATTTGTAACATTAATGCTGGAATGTAATATTTTCCCACTTTTTTTTTTTTTTTTTTTTTTTTTTTTTTTNTTTTTTTTTTTTTTTTTTTTTTTAGCTTAGACCAAGTGAGTTCCAACTGGATAATTTAATTTTTAACTCTCATCGCTGTTTAGAACTACAGATTTCATATGCCGTTTTCTTAAATTCAAAAGAGGAATTAAATATTTATTTCCTGTTTTTTTTAGGAAATATATGAATGAAAGAGTAGTATTAACATTTAAAATGTACTGGCACAAAGTTATTTTTTAAATTCTATGCAGTTTTTACTCCATACCATAAAAGCAAAATTACAACATTTTATAATTTCTCACAATAATAGCTTTAATAGAAAAATTTTTTATTTCATCAAGGTAAAATAAAATTATAGTTTGATTTTCTTTCTTTTTGTTTCTCATTCTCACTGTTAAAAGTTGAAAGTTTCTTCTACCAAAAAAGAAAGAAAGAGCTCTTCCAATAAAAGCTCTGAAATAAAAGTCATTGTCAGGATATTCTTCCTTTCCTGTCTTTTCCCAATGCTGGCGCCACCTTTCGGTGAATAAACGTTTCCCCAAAGAATTGTACTCTCGCTATAAATCTGCTTAACACTATATACTAAAAGCATCCGCTGTGTCTTCTCTACTTGGTAATAGCTGTCTCTCTCTGGTCATTGCAACTAAAAAAGATTGCCGCCATTACATCGATGTCCTAAAAGAACTTAGTGGACCACGTACCAAACGATCAGTTTCTGAAACAGGCTGTTTCGGTAATGATGCTATAACGAGGTTTGTCCTCCATAACGAGAGAAAGGTTTTCGGTGCTGTGGGTCGAAGTTGTTTCCATTTATTTGTTTCTTTTTGTCCGCAAATAACTAGTTTCTGGGTAACCGGGAATCGTTCCGATAAGCTTATGTTCGTTTTTCGGATCTATTCGGTCGGTGCAACTGAATGTCTGGTAATCAGCTTCTTGGTGTCGTTTTCACTCTTTGTTTATGAATGAATTTAGCTTGTTGGGTGTTTTTGTGTTGAATTGATTAAAGAATTAAACCTTATATCGCAGATATCTTTGTCAAGATATTAAATAAAAGAACAAATTTGGTTGGTGAACTTTTTTTTCTAGTTCTCTTGCAAATCTGGTACTGGGTTTAAGGACAATATTTTGAATTGAACTTGTGTTACTTAATCTACAATATACATTTTCTTTTAAAACTTTTTAGATTCAACAAAAAGAATGAGTAAGTTTCAAAAAATGAACTTAAATGATTGAAGTTATTTCGTTTCAACATTTACAATTCGAAATCTTATTTGTTTAAAATATCATTTAAGTCACTTATGTATGAATTTAGCTTGTTTTGTTTTCTCTAATGAATCAGTTAATGAATTAAATTTTATGTCGAAGGCATTTATATGAAGACATAAATAGGCATAAATTGCGCTAGTGGATTTTTCTGGTACGCCTATAAATTGCTAATGAGTTTAAAAGAAACTTTTTAAACTGTACCTGCTTTACAAAATCTACAATATAAATATGAGATTAAAACATTTCGAGTTCAACAAAGAGAAAAAATTAATTAAAAAATATTTAAAAAAAACTGAAATTTTTTAGCATCAAAATTAGAACTTACATGCGTATTTGTTTAAAAAGTCAATTAAATCACTTGAGGTTTATGAATAAATAAATGTAGCTTGCATTTTTCTCTTCTTAATGAATTAAACTTTGTATCGTAGTCAAGACATTAAATAAAAGGTATAACTTAGCTGATTGATTGATTATGTTTTTGAATTTAGTTCATAATTGCCTAGTGGCAAAATAAAATAAAATTATAATAAAATCGTAAATAATGATAACGAATCGGAATGAATCAAGGATTTAATTCTTAATATCGATTCATTGATTATCGAAGTACGGGTTTTAAGCTAGTTTAAATGAACCATACAATTTATTTTTGAAAGAAATTTAAAAATGCTTTTATGAAAATTTTGAATTGAAGAACTGAGTAAAGTATCAAAGAAAAATTTTATTTTAGCATTTAAATAAAATCAGATATACTAGAATAAAAGTAGTTTATAGTAATAGAGGTGTTGTACGTTTGTATAGCTAGTCTATATAATGGTTTAATTCTATAATTTCAATAATATTCTAACTATATTGAATTTACTAATAAAAATCGCTTTGATTAATTTTTTTATGAACATCAATATATTTTTATCATTATTTATCTGACACTAATTGATTTCGTTCAAAAATTTATTTTCATAAAATTAACAAAAATATACGAGAAAAAGAATTTGTGCCTTGAACCTGACTTTTTCCCATTACATTGTATTTTTTGAAAATTATAATTCTTTTTTACAATGTTGACACATTATATATATTTTTTAATGGTAAACCTGTGACGTATTTGAATGTAGAAAATGTGGATGACGCTGATTCACTAAGTAATTCTATAGATATCTAAATGACAAATTAAATTAAGTAAAATGACTCTACCATTCATATTTGTTTTTAGTGTATGAAATACAGCAAGAAATACATCAAAGTTAATGCTAAAAAGGATTGTAATGGTTTGATGTGCAACTACACAATACTGGATAACATCAGTTTCCGAAGAGTAACTCATGTTTTCGATGAGTTATGATTTTATGTATAAAAACTTCCGTTGTAATTTTTTTTTTACAGCTTGAAGATGAATGAAACTGAAGTTACAATTTTGGAACCTTATAAGTCTCTAGTATTTGAAAATGTTATTTTTCACCGGTTGCAATACTAAAAATCTCAATACTTTAATGCAGTTTGGATCAATATCTGCATTAAGTCATACTGAAAATCAATTTTTCATTTTGGCTCAACTTCAATCATTTTTAAAAATGAAAATTTTTCTTTTTCCTATGAAAGCGAGCTTTTTGGTGATCTCTTTTTTTCCCCTCTTCTCTTCAACGCATTGCATTCAAAATCCCCAGCGAGAGTTTTGATGACTTCAATATAATGCTTTCCTTTGCAGCCAATAGCGTAAAAGGGATTTCGACCAACAAAACGCGCCAGTGTTCTCTAAAATCTGGTCTCGCCGACAACCAGGGTTGATTTACGATCTGCCAAAATCCCTAAATTTTAAATTGAAATTCCCTAGAGGATCAAAAAGCCTTTTTAGGAGGCCACACAAAGGGAAAAATCTTTCTTTCTTTTCTTTATTTTTGGAATAACGGGATAAAGAATACCCTGAGTTCCGTAAATGCATCAGGAAGTCTGGAATTCCTCTTCTCATACAATATTTAGAACTTTTTTGTTCTTTTTTTCTATAAAACATCACGAATACAAAAGACGGATCTCTGAAAATGAATATTTCGTCAAAGGATTTTTGCTGTGGTAAAATTTGAAAGGTCAGATAGTGCTCTTGAAGATTTATAAAGGCTTATAAAGCTATTCGAACCTTTTTTCATGATAATTAAACCATCTTATTCACTTTCATACCATGGAATTAATGAAAAAGTCATTAATTACTTAAATTATGCATTACTTAAATTTTCTATAATACTATAAATTTTCTAGTAATTTCTAGCAATTCATAATAGAAATGATTGATTTTTAAATAGAAAGCATTAAAAAGTGTTCTGCATTGCTCTGTAATATTATTCTTATTTGCTGCAACTTTAATAGGAACTTAATAAATTTGAACTATGTTTCAAATCATGATGTTTGTAATAAAAGTGCAATAAAAATTAAACTTGCAATAAAAATTTATCTTAACAATTCAAAGTATCAATTATAACGTAAATTATATTAAAAACCCATACTATATTTTTGAGAACCCATACTATTCTTTTAAAACTCTGATAGAAATGCTGGGCGTTTTTATCTAGTTATTAATGATATATCCTAACCAAATTAGTTGTTAATTTTGAAACAAAAATTATTTTTAGTAGAAAATTTTGAAAACTAACTAAAAATAGTACATACTGCTCTTTTATAGTTATAGAGTTAATAATTTATGCATTTTTTTTTACATAGTTTAGAGAGTTCTTTGGCTTTCACAAAAACGAAACGTGGCTCGATAAAGTTAGCATGAATTTGATGAGCAAGGAGAAACAAAATTAGAGAGAAATTTTGCCAATTGTGGTAATCAGCTTCAGCTTCTTACGTTTTCGGATGATTTTGAAGCAGTTTGTGATAATCCTATAATTTTGCATAAGGATACACATTCCAATCGGCAGTTTCTTTTAATTGCAATAAAGACACTTGCTTTATAACTATTTTTAACATTTCAAATATGTAATTCATGCGTATCTCAAATGTAATCCAAGTTATTGTTCTCCGAGTTTATTAAGTATATGTATTAACTGATCAAGACCGCTTTTTTTCCCTGCTCAACGCCATTGCAAAAACTGTTATATACCTATCGTTTAACTTATATCGTTCAGAATTTACAAAACATATAATTTAGAAGTTGATAAGGTACTTATCTGTGTTAAACGAAGCTAGGCAAAAGTTATCATGCATCGTCATTAGCAATTCCAAGTCCTTGCATTTCCAATTCCTTTGAATGCAATGCTAGCCAATGCAATTCATTCCAATTCTACAATTTCCATTATCCATTCCTTCGTCCTTATCCCAAGCCGAATCCGCCAATTATTTATTTGACCCTAGGGGAATTTTATTAAAAGGAAATATGTAGAAAAAATGAAAATAAAACGTATATGAAAAATATGATTTTGAACATTAAAAGTTTTGGTACTTACGTATTATCCTTTCATCTATTTTTTGGTCCCGCAGTGGACTGATCGTTAAGACACGGTTCCCAGCAGACCACCGAAGTCAAGCATCACTGGTTGCGGACAGTGCGCGGGTGGGTGACCACTTGGATCAGTCTGCGTAGGGACCGAGGGTGTACAGTATGGGTCCTCGTTAAACTGTTCTACCGTAAAGTGCTCGACTTCGCGTGCAGGTCGTCGGGCTACCGAAGCAGGGGTGCCCTCCCCTCTGCAGAGGATCAAAATTGTGATAGCATGTCTTCAGATCATCCACAGGGATGTTTCCCGGACCGTCGCCAATAGCCCATTGTGCAGCTCTAGTGCGACGTAAATGAACTACAACAACAACAACATCATCTATTTTCGTCAAGCTGAAAATAAATTTGAAATTTGTTTAAATTTAAATAATATCTCATTTTTCGCGATAGGTTATAATTGTATTTTTTTAATATTTTATACTCAATTACTATATTAAAATAAACATGAAGGATACCAAAATAACTGGCGCGATGTTGACAAAAATGGATAATATGTAAGTACTTAAGTTTTTTCCATCACAGACATGAGATTGCAAATCTCTTTTACAAAATAAGTTTTTCTTGGAGTATTCATACTTGCTCTTCGTATTGATACTTTAAAAACTTGGGGACCAGTTTACAATTTTCGACCCGAAAGTTTCGTGTGGCACCCAGCTAGTGGTTAAGTAGCGTAAATTGTACGACCTCAAGAAATTCCGTGGTAATTATTACTATGGTGATGATTATTTATTTATAATCAACAATTTGCACCACTCTTTCAAGAAATCAGGCATTCAAAAAAATGGAAGTAAGTTCTAAAATATACAAGACTTTTTACCACGTTTTAAAGTCATAGATAACACTGACAGCATATATTTCGAATGTTTTGCTAGTCTGTAGTATATTGATAACACTTTAATGGAGCTAAAGCTTATCAGATCACTTTGCTTGACTTATAAATTATTTAATAGAAATTACAATTCTTTAAAAAGAAAGTAAAAAAACAATTTTTAACCACGCGAAGAAGTTACAATACTTTGTTTTAACAAAACCTTATGTTTATACCACATACGTTATTGTCAGTAAACTGAATATGCCATTTTTCATATTTTAAAGCAAACAAATCTGCATTTCCCTTTTAAAGGCCTAAAAACTCTTTCGCCTTATTGCTAACCTCTTAAGAGAACAAATCTCCTATAGCATGGCATAAAAAAATCCCACCTCGTCTAGCGTTCATTCTAAAAGCTAAAATATCATCCCGGCATATCAACTCAAACTTCATAGTTTCATACCAAATCCGCCTTAACGCTCTAAAAAGTAAGGTTTTTATGTAGTAAATCTGCAATGTAGAAGGGGAAGAAAAAATATCCAGAAAAGAACGGAAGAAAATCAATGCAAATACTCTTACACATTTCCAAAGTTGCGATAAATTTAAAACACGCTTTTCTCTTTCCGCCATTTTTTTTTCCTCAAGCATTTCCCGTTCCCTTTCTTTAACCCATTACAGCATAGATCAGATCGTAAAAACGTCGGACTTAAGGACTAAAAGGACAAAAGCTTTAGGAATTTTTTTCCTTTTAGACGGCCCTTGGATGTATAATGGACGTTTTATGGACACAGGCAAAACGTCAAGAGTGGTTTAAGAAGTTTAAGGGGAAGGCCAACATCTCTTTTTTACATCCCTATGATCTCTGTTGTGTATGCACGCGCTTACTCATGCATGTTGCATAAAGTCGGAAAGGGAGGGAGTATAAAGATTTAAATGTTGATCCACTTTTGAATCGAAGACAAGAAAGTTGAGAGGGATTAGTTTACGAATGGATTACATTTTAGCTATCTGAAGATATAAAATGATTGATTGGAATTCACGATATGGTATTAGAAATGCACGGTAAAAGATTGAACTTTATGTGTATCGGTTTTATGGAAAGAACATCAGATTTTAAATTTGATTTTTTTTTTATTTTAGTTTTTCATTCTTAAATAAATATGTGCTGATTGAAAAAATAATGAATCAAAGGCAAATATGTTGAGAGGGATTAGTTTACGAATCGATGATATTTTATCTATATACGGATATAAAATGATTGGTTAAACTTCTCAATATGGCATTTGAATTACGTGGTAAAAGATTCTGTTTTACACAAAGCATTTTAAATTGTGATTTTAAAGAAATGGGAATGTGCTAATTGGTTGTGAAAAAAATTATTTGAAACTGGTCTTAAGTGTGTGCTGACACTTTTGTATCAAAAGCAAATATGTTGATAGCGATTAGTTTACGAATCGATGATATTTTATCTATCTACGGATATAAAATGATTGGTAAAACTTCTCAATATGACATTTGAATTACGTGGTAGAAGCTTCGGTTCCACGCAAAGCGTTTTAAATTGTGATTTTAAAGAATTGGGAATGTGCTAATTGGTTGCGAAAAAAAAAAGATTTAAAACTGGTCTTAAGTGTGTGCTGACACTCTTGTATCAAAGGCAAATATGTTGATAGCGATTAGTTTACGAATCGATGATATTTTATCTACCTACAGATATAAAATGATTGGTAAAACTTCTCAATATGACATTTGAATTACGTGGTAACAGCTTCGGTTCCACGCAAAGCCTTTTAAATTTTGATTTTAAAGAATTGGGAATGTGCTAATTGGTTGTGAAAAAAAAATGATTTCAAACTGGTCTTAAGTGTGTGCTGACACTTTTGTATCAAAGGCAAATATGTTGATAGGGATTAGTTTACGAATCGATGATATTTTATGCGGATATAAACTGATTGGTTAAACTTCTCAATATGGCTTATAATTTACGTGGTGAAAGATTGTGTTTTACGCAAAACATTTTAAACTCCTATTTCAAAGAATTGGAAATGTGCTAATTGAAAAATAAACGACTTGACACAAACTTTTAAAAATGTGTTGTTAAAAAGTGACATTATTGAATCAAAAGAAAATAAGTTGCGAGGAATTAATCTACGAATCCATTATATTTTATCCATCTACGGATATAAAATGATTACATCAGGATCACAATATGGTATTGGAAATACGTTTAAAATTAAGTTTTTGATAAGTATAGAAACGTATCACTATTAAATTTTTCATTTTGATTTTAAAAATTGGAAACATGCTAACTGAACAACAAAAAAAAGGATGCGAAACAAATTTCAAGAAAGAGTGGACACGTTTGAATAAAGAGCAACTAAGTTCAGATATAATTTATCGAAATCAAAGGTAAATCAAATAAGTTGAGAAGGTTTTAGGGATTGATTAAATTTTATCTGACAACAGATGTAAAATTATTGGCTGTTCACGATATGATATTAGAAACATGAAGTAAGAGATTGTAGTTTATGCATAGTATATTCTTCTTCTTCTTCTTTGTCAGCATAACAGCCTCTTGCTGGCCTTGGCTGTCTCAACAGCTGACACACGCCAGCTCCTCCTATCTACGGCAACTCCCTTCCAATTACATTACAATTCAAATATTGATTTTAAAGAATATGGAATGTACTAATTAAAGAAAATAATGATTTGAAAAAACTTTACGAAAGTGTTAATATTTTGAGTCAAAGACTAGAAAGTGGTGATGTTTGACTTATATGAGTGGATTGTATTTTAGCCGTTTACTGATGTAAAGTGATTGGTTGGAATTAACAACATGATGTTCGAAGTGTGTTAGGTAAAGTATTGAGCTTTATGCATTTTTGGATTTTGCAAAGTACATCACTTTTTAAATCATAATTTTGAAATATAAGAAATGCGCTTTAATGAAAAAAATATTTGAAACGAACTTAAGAAAGTGCTGGTACTTTCGAATTGTAAACAAGGCAATTGAGAAGATTTAGTTTACTAATAAATTGTATTTAATCAGTCTACAGCTATAAAATTACTTATATTAAAACATATATAATAACAGCTATCTTATTCTAAAAAGATTGTGTTATTGAAGGCAATGTTTTTGAATAGTAGACAATAAAATTACGAAAGTAGACACTAATGAATAAATAACAATAAAAAACTGAAATCAGTTTAAAAATAGTTAGCACTGGACATAAAATGGTTAATTGGTGTTTAGAATATAAAAATTTCTTCACACCGAGAAAATAAAGTATGGAACAAAGTATCAAAATATGGTAAAATTTATCATGTTTTTGGCTCTATTTGTACAACAAAAAGCTCAGCAAATTTTTACCGAAGCTCTTTGGAAATGACTTCTGCTAAATTAACAACAATATATAGTTTTATAACAAGAGATAAAATTTGGTTAATGTGGTAATATTTGGTAATTTTATGATGGTGCTTTAGAGCATTGTATAAAAATCGTTTATTCGGTTAAATTTACACTTCAGTTATGCAATTTTCACTCAATGAGTGATAAAAAAAACTATAATTTTAAAAATTAAAATTTCCAGTAAACCGTCACCATATAAATGGAAAAATTACAAAATGAAGGATTTGTAATCAATATATTTTGGGTTTATTAATCAGAATTATTTTTTCCCCTGCTTTACCAGTGTCAGGGTCACGTGATGTAATAACACGCATTTTCTGATGTTGCGAGCTAAAAGCTTGATATTATAGATATGACATTTTTTTTGTTTTGGTTTTTAAAAACGATGGATGAAAAAGAATAATAAAAATGGTGAATTAGTTTTTGTAGAATTTTGCGTTATTTCTTTTGTAAAAGGTTACGACTGACAACCAGAAATTCCATTATAATTCAGTGTGGTAATTTTACCAGAATTTTTTTCCCATGCGTATGCCAAACTATTTTCATTGCATTTAAATTGTACAATAGATATTGCAGACTTATTCAGAGTGTATCATTTACATATAGGATTTTAAAAGGAGGTAATGTGTCTATTTAAAAAATTTCTGATCTCCAATTTTGCCTAAAACTGGTATGAAAGTGGTATTTCATGTAATCTTAGAACCAGTAATATTTCATGTAAGGCAAATTTAAGAAGTTTATCTTGAAATTCTTAAATTCGTCTTACATCTAGTACAATTATTTTTCAATTCAACTATTGTAGAATTTAATTTATTATTATTTCAAAACTCGCTTCAAAGGAGTAACTATGAGCAATATAAACTCGTGGTTTTCGATAACTTTAGAAATACTAATTCCGTGACGTAACCTTCACATAGACCGTTATAAATATCTTAGAAAAATGTATAAATGGCAATTTATTTAATTGCTGTTTTACTATATTCAAGCAAAAAGTTAGATAACCGTAGATGAGATGGTATTCAAACTGTTAATTGTGAGGAAAACAGGTTATTAACTGTTTTCATCGAATACAGTTAAACAACCAGAATTTTATCACAACAACTAAGCATATCTAATGAAGGCAGTTAGTTCCTTGCAGCTGATTACATATTATAGTTGAGAGGGCTAATCTGTCGGTCTCGTGACCGACAGAGCTGGCGTTCGAGTGCCAACAATATTTCTTCCTACACATGAAGAGTTTCCAGTGTCCTGCACTCCCCAGTTTGTGTACTGCCCTCTCTAATGCCCATTATCTAAAAAAAACTCTAGTTCAATTATCAGTTAAATTCTTTTTTACGGTTTTGAAACCATGCTAGCTGTGAATGGTTAAAAAATCACATAGTTTTATATTAATGGTTTTATAATCATACTAGTTGTGAATGATTTATCAGTTAAATTATCCTTCACGGTTTTGAAACCATACTAGTTGTGAATGGTTAAAAAATCATATAGTTTTATTTTAATTATTTTATAATCATACTAGTTGTAAACGGTTTCAAAACCGTAAAGATAAAAAAAATGTTCTTAACCGTAAACTTTCCGGTTAAGTAGATGGACAGACTGCTGTCGGTTATTTTACCATCATTTTAGAATGATTATTCTAACTGTGTTCTATCTACGTTCATTATTGAGTTTATTTGATATAACGGGAAAAAAATAATTAAAGCTCCTGTTTGATTAAATAGAGCTGGAAAACATATATCATATAATCTTTTAAGTTTTTGAGAAGACAGAATTATGTTTAACTCAAAAATGCTAAATCAATACGAAGAATTATTTTTCAAAACGTCTCTCCTGATGAAATAAATACACGGGTAAAAATTCTGGTAAAATTATCGTATACAGTGTGTCGGGGGTGTGGTTGAAGGAAGGGACATGAGGTGCAGATCATCCGCTAACTGCTTGTGATAGATTTGATACATCACCTTCCTAAATCACGCCGATGGCTGGTACATCTTTTTTGAGAAAAGAAAAACACAGGTTTTCGTAGACAAAAGTTCATCCATCTTTTATTTTATTTTGGTTCTAAGAACATGTTCACTTCCAGTATGCAGCTCACCAATACACAAGAAACTGAATCCACCATGTGGATGCTGGATCCTCCCTGTGTGCTCCAGGGGGTAGATAGGAATTTAATTTAACATATTGAAATAATAATTGTTTTCTTGTAGAATTACATGATGCATCAAATAAATAATTAGAAGATAAGGTAGCAGAAACTTATAACGGTAAAAATCAAAGATTAAACTCTAGAGCACACGGGGGGGGGGGGAAACAAAAATTCTCCTGCTCCTAAAAAGCAACGACTTACTCGAGATCCACGAGGAATACTGGTCTATCTCCAAAAGATAGCGTCCTCTCTCTAGCGGTTGCAAGAATCTCTAAAGACGAGCTATGAGTCGAGCCCTAGAGATCCTGCAAAGGCAATGAAGAGGGCGCTCCTGTTGGAGACAGCCCAGTATGAAAAGTAAACATTGTGGTGATCCCATGATCACACCACACAGTGTAATTTTTTAAAGTGTAAACTTTTTGAACAAATTTTAGGATAGGGGCTGAAATAGCCCCTTGCACCACTGTTGGAATTTCGTGACGCTAGCGCAAATGGTTTAGAAGCGAGGACAGACACACGCAAAAAATTATGTATGTACTCATTTTATTATCATAGATTTCTTATTTATGTAAAAAAATAGAACCGCAAACAATTGAAGAAATTTACCTACTTTTACGTAGATCTTATACAGTTAAATTAATTAGAATTTTGTCATATCAATGGCCGCAATTCATTTTCAGAATTTACTAAATCAGTACACTTGTGAAGTACTTTTTATTTGTTTTAAAACTAAATCACGAAACCAATTTTTACGACCTCAAATTCCAGAAGAGTATTTTTCAGGCACTTAAGGGGTTTGACTTTTTTTTCTTTTCTTATTCTTTTATCAGTTTAAACATTTTTAGTCAGTTGTTGAGTTTAATTTCCCTGTAAAAAACTTTCCTTGTAGTAGCACTAACTATGCAGGAAAACCATTTTAAGGGTGTTTTTCGAAGACTTCGCGGTCATGTGAAATAAGGTTTTTTTGAGTATAATATGCTATTTTCATAACTGCTGTGAGTTTACGACAGTTAGTTATAATTATTAGGACAAGTTTTGCCTTTCTGAAGCTAGCGTTGTCAATGCTTATTTTGAAAATGGCGAAAAACGTCATTATGGAGATAACCACAGTTTTGTGGAAATAAAAAGCGTTTGTGGTCTAATTTTTAAATAATTAAAAATGTACTCCTGCAATATCAGGGCTAATTAAAATGTACAAAAACTGAAAATAAGGTAGTGATTAATAATGTTCTTCTAGATGGAAAAATGTCACCGAATTGGCGATTTTTAAAAAGTTTAATGACTTTAAAAATGTTAAGTTCTTCGCTCGTTTTAAAGCCTAGATAATTTTTCACAGCAAGATTATGTATACAGTTTAAAGTAATCGTTTTGCTTCAAGTGTAAAGAACTCAAACTGTGACTTTTTTTTCATTTTCTTTGGCAACAGAGCTTCCAAAAACATGTTAAAGGATCTCGAAGAGTTTTTTTTTCTTTAAATTTAAATGTTGTGAGAAACTTGAATTTTATTGAAGTGAAATCATTATAGCGCAAAAGTAAATATTTACTATTTATAAAAGTATTTTCCTACTGTAATATTGGCAGTACTTGAAGTGTTCTGATTTTTTTTTTAAAATTAAGGGAATAGTTATTTGGTTGATGAGTTTGATTAATCTTATAAAAGTGCAGTAACGCTAAATGTGCACAAAAATCATTTTCACTTCTTGAGACCCAGTTTACAATAATTTGGACAGCATTTGGAATAATTTTCTTACTTAAAATATTGTATTTTATGTTTTTTTTCTGCTTTTGTTTGAATGTCTTTATAAACTGATTGTTTTTCTAAAAATACAATTGGATATGCCCTCGTTGGTTGGAGTTTTTAATTTCAAATAAAAATTATAAGAATGATCAGCAATTCAATTCAAATAATTTTTCGAGCAATTTTATATAAATATTTTATTCTTCGAGTGTAGGGTATTTTGCTTCATGAGTGAAGTGTTGCGAAATACATCATGAAAATATCCTATAATATGCAAAAAAAATACTGCTAATTATTATTATTTATTATTTTATATAATAATTAAAAACAAATAAAAAAAATTAAATTTAATTAATATTTAAATAAAAAAATAATTAAACTCTCCTTGGTCGGAGTTTTTAGCTGCAATGAAAAATTAGAAGAACTGTTAGCAACACGATTCAAGTAATTTTTTGGGATATTTTGTGCTACACAAATATTTGATTCTTTGAGTCTAGGGTATTTTACTTCATGTTGCGAAATACATCATGAAACTGTCCTATAATAAGTAAAGAAATATTATTAATAATTATTTTTTATTATTTTGCGGAATAATTAAAAACAAATAAAAAATTGAAATTTAATCAATTTAGTTTATTTCAAAAGAAAATATTCTACTATAGGGTGAATTTAATAACTTAAACACTACAGGAAAAATTTTAAAAAAATATTAAACTGAAAAAATAGCGTTTTTCGATTTGAATTTCCATTTTAGGTACATAAACATATGCATATAATTTTTATTTTGATTTTTTTTAACAAATTTCATATTATTTCTAAATTTAGAAGAAATTAAGAAATTAAGATGCGCGAGCGAAGCGTTCTTAGATAGAAGACAAAGCGATCTTAACAAAATTGCGGAATCCGAGATTTTTTGTAGCAGATATGATATAATTTAAATAAGTAAACATTTGTTTTTGAATTACTTCATGTAAAATGTGAAGATATTCTTTTTACCCTGTGATTTACTTTATCGAAAACTATTATCAGCGGAAGTATGATTTATTTTCAAATTACGTACTCTTGGAATAATAATGAAATATATGTATTGCTTTGTTTCAATCTATAATTTATGCAGGAATATTTAAGTTTTTGAATTGTGTTTTTTAAAAATTACTACTTCAATTTTTTGATTTGTTTGCCATTGCCATTATATCAATAAAAGGCTCCACAGGGTCGGGTTAGCCTAGTTGGCAGGGCGTTGAACTCGTGTTTGTGAGAACAGGAGTTTGATTCCAGTCGGCCGAAGACTCCCGTGTAGTAGATAGTTACTGGTGCACGTTAAATCTGTTGGGTAACAAAGTCTTTCATGTTCTCGTGACAAATCTATACCTCTTGGGGTACTGAATATCAATCATGTATTTATTTAAATAATTTTACTCTTTCTAAACAAGATTTAGAAAGAAGAAAGAACACCAGAAATTACTTTTTAATTTATACGCAGATAGTTTTTGAGAAAACTCAAAGAAAAAAAAAATCTAAATTATGATATTTTAATTTATTTTACTAGTTAGTACATGGAGAAAAAAAATCTGGTAAAACTACCGCACTGTACGGTAATGACATTCCTATTAAAAAAACCTATATATTTCTGGTAATAAAAATCAAAACATACCATATTTAAACCATTTTCTTGGTAATTTTTGCTTTTCTATGTTAAAGTTTTAGTTTTCAAAATTATAGTTCTTATTACTACCCATTTAGTAAAAAATGCAAAAATAAGAAGTAAATTTAACCAGATAAATTATTTTTAGACAGACCTACTCTAAGATATCGTGATAAAATTACCAAATTTTACCACATTTAGTGAATTTTCTAACCTATTATTAAACGATATTTTATTGTTAATTTTACCAAAATCAGTATAAAAGCAAGTCGGCAAAAATTATCGAGCTTCTTGTTGTTCCCACAGAGCCAGAGCATGATAAATTTTAAACACGATAAATTTCACTGTATTCTGGTTGTTTTGACCCTATGTTTTTATATTCAGAAATTAGAGAAACCTAAAGAACATAAAAGTATAGTTCGATTTAAGATTTATATCAAGATATATATAAAGATATATATATATATTTCGAATAAATCCATATCCAATAAACTTCCCATCAGTAAGACAGAACAGACATTAGCTGCTCTGATTGTCACTAACGGATGTAAATACAAATTTTAAAAATAAGGAAGGAAATTTTTGAAATATTCTAAACTACAAATGTAGATTAAGCAGAAAATATTTTAAATACCATTATCAAAAATAATAAAGTCAGTTTTTACTATTAAACTAAAATAAGCCAAAAATGAGGATTAATACTCCAGTAAATATTTAAATCAACAGAGATTGCAAACGATTAAAAAATAACTTTCATTCGAAAGAAGAACGCATTTTGAAAAGGGATGCTTTTTTTCTCAAGTCGAAATTTTTTCCCATTCCATTAAGGTAGATTATTTATTCATAACAATTTGTACTCAGTCCCCAAATGACAAAATAAAAAGAAAATCCTGCGCCCCGGCCCCATAAATCCTCGGACCATTTATTCGTCCACTTGTGTTTCCATTCCGAAGAACGCAAACATGTGAGTGATAGGCTAAAAAGACACATAGCATTTTATCCCACCCCCACGACAGACTCCACCTTCCCTAAAAGACCCCTTAAAGTACATCCATTAAATAACTGCGCATGTAATACGAGGGCAAATTCCTTCGTAATGCACCCCTCCTATCCCCCCTTTTTTTTCTATTCCGTTTTATGCGGATATAGACGTAAAACGGAAAGATCCGCCTCTCTGCTTATTGCTTAAAGGCTGGAATTTATTTTTTATTATATGTTATTTCGTACTTTACTTTTCGACTGGTAGCGATTCTTTTATTTTTTTATTCATTTTTTCCTGTTTCTGGTATTGTTATTGGTTCCAGATTTCTCGGGATCCGCAACGAAATTTACTTACCTAAAATGGATTTTGGATTTGGAATGGATTTAAAAGGAGCCGCATTACGTGCTACATAAGTTTTTTTTTTCCGTTTTCATTTTTTATTTTTCATTTTAAGAATCACCACCGCGTCTTCGATGGTTTATTTTACTAGAATAGTTTTTTTTTTCTTGTTAGATTTTTCAGAGTTTAACGATGAAGTAGTTTCTTTAAATAAGAAAAATGTAAAAGGATTTGTTTATTACTATTAATGTTTGTTGACGCATTTAGAGTAGAGTACGAAACCCTGATATACGTTTTCTCTCTTTAATGCTTTTAGCGACTAATGGAAAATTTATAGTTTAGAATACAGTTTAAATACGGAATAAGCTGATGTCGCTAAAAATCTTTTAGGAAAATTTTTGAAAATATTTGCATTAGAATCTTGTAAAAAAAATAAGAATTGAACATAAGCATAAGCCCTGATTAATAAAGAGCTATGAGCTCACGGTAAACAAAAATTGATTTTGAATCTTAAAAACCCATTAAAAAATTATACGACGATTAAGCTCGCAAAAGTAAAGATATTTGAATTTCAGTTTTATTTCTTAACGTATTTCGCTTGACAGAAAAATTTCCGACTTCACCAAGATTTGTCTGGAACAAAAGAAAAAATATTAGCATATTTTGTAATAAAACAGATGTGTTATCTTTTAAAATAAAAATATTTCTGACTATTTTTGAAATTTTTGAAAATAATATACCAATTCAAATTTTACGCTTCATTTGAATTTTTTTGGAAAAATCAGGAATATAATAGAAAAAAAAGATTGCCAATGCTTCAGTGGTTTGCTATCACTTATAATAAATTCCTTTTTTTCTTCTTCCAATTCGATTATGTACTTTTTATACATGATTTCATATCAAATAAATTAAAACTCTTTTTAAGCACCTATTGTTGTCAAAATTGTGAAGGAACAACTAAGTGCATTGCTACAAATGCCGCAAGCTATACCCATATTGACCCATACTTTTGCAGTTTTTGTTAAGGCTAGTAAAATAGGAAATATTAGTGACAGGCCTTCTATATAAATTTTTTTTCTCAAAAGTGTGTGACTTCAGAAAAAGAATTATGCATCAGAAATGCAAAAATTTCATTCGCTTTTTAAATTAAGAAGGTAGAAAATTTCAACTTGTTTCGAGCACTTGCCAGACATGAATGAGGAAATTAAAACCAATTTAAAGCAGAAAATTCATTGTTCTTGACGAAAAAACGGCAAACAAATAAAGGTATAAAACAGAATTAGAGAAAAAATGTGATCATCGAGAAAGGCAAATCGAAGCAGGAAGCATTTCCATATGTTATGGGTATGATTTTCAATAAGATTTCCTGGCATCCTGGTATCTTGTAACACTCATATGAATGATACAGGATTTCAGAGCATCATGATGAGCTGATGTTACAAGGAGAGAAGGAATTTGGCATTATGGGAATAAAATTGATGCCCTAGGTTCCAACAAGGTGCAGTAATAGCTGATTTATCTATTTTTTGATGACGGACAAATCTTTCAATCCAAATTTCAAAGTACGACTGATATGTTCGATGTAGCTAAGGTTGAAATGATAAGGTATGTAGCAAATTTCCTAGTGGTTTTCAATACCTATGTGATCTTTCAGGGACTTTTAAATAGGCTTGAAAATAACTTTGAAACCAAAATGGGTAATTATGTCAACAAATTAGTTGACAACCGAGGAGAAAAATGGTAAAGTAACAAGCTCGCTGTAGGGATTAGAAGAAGAGGAGCGATTGGGACTAGTGAGTTTGGCAAGAGTAGTATCAATTATGGAAGGGTCAAATCTAGGGTTAACAATAAGCAAGCATTGTACTCATTTCATAATGTTCTCATTTAAAGTCTTGACCATTTCAAAGAAAGAGCTAGTTAAAATGTTGAGTCAAAGTAGTTTTTTGAGACAACTTTGATCTAGTAATTCTAAATTACATTTTGCTTTATTTATCGGGCAAAAGTACCTCTGTATTAAGTTAATTTGAGCCATTTTAAAGTTCTTGACATAAAATTGATTTAAGTTTTTTCTTTTTTTTTTAAAATTCTGTATTAAATTGATGAATTTCAAAAAATTGCACGTGTAAAAGAAATCTTCACATTTTACAATAAACATCATTATCAAGTCACAGGATTCTAAAAACCTTCCAATTAAGCTATAGAAAAGTTATCTTTAATATTTTAGCTGATTTGTAGGTGGTGGACAAAATTTGCCGATGTCTGGTTAAATATTTTGTTACAATTCGGCAAAGTAGCTTCGAAAACATAAGTATGTTTTTACTTTATGTTCTTAACTGTTACAACTTTCTTGGAAAATTAGTTAAATAACAATTTACTTAATTGTTATTTTACCATATTCAACCAAAACAGTCTCATATCTTTAACAAAGATGGTATTCAAACTGTTAACTATGATAAAAACTGTTTACTGAATATTTTCGCCTAAAAGGGTTAAAGAAACCAAATTTTTTTCACAGCAACTTGATCCACAGCCAATGAGAATCAAGAACACGTTCTACAAAAGCTGGAAGCTAATGATTTCTTGTTTTTAAGGATTACAGGTTTGGAGTTTTATTTTCCATCGCTGGATGCCTAACACAACATCAAGTGAATGCCTAATAATCTTACTAACAATGTGCCGAATAATCTTACTGTAATAAGTATGTGGTAAGCATCTTATGATGCCACTTAGTTCCTTGCAGTTTGGTAGATACTTTAGTCGAGATGGCTAATGTGTCAACTTCATGACTAACTGAACGGAGCTTCAAATTCCAGTATTGTCACAATATTTTTTCCATTACCTCAACACAGGAAGAGTCTTCTGTGTTCTGTACAACTCAGTTGGGGACCTTGGACTATTGGAATATAAAGCACTCAGTCACGCATGAATGGTAGCACTACAGAGCTACTTAGTGCGAAAAAGTATAGTATTTTCCATCTCTCACGAGAGATGGCACCACTAGAAAATCTGATTAAACCATATTTAATGGTTTACTTGACAAGATATAACTCAACCACAACCTGACTCTAATGTCCATTGACTAAAACACTCAAACTCACAAGTGCAGTTAAATTTCCTTTTTACGATTTTGAAACCACGATAGTTGAAAATGAATACAAAATCGCATAGTTGCATTCACGACTTTGTAACATACCTGTTGTAAGCGGTTTCTAACTCATAAAGGTAGAGAAGGTTTCCTAACAGTTAACTTCAAGGTTAATTGGATTAGCAGACCGCTTTTTTACAGAATGAAAATTAAACCAGTGTGCAAAAAATAAACTCATTTTTTTTTAACTGAGCTATCATAGATTAAACTTAGATATCAAATAATGTCAACTAGAAAATTTTACTATGGTAACAGAAATAAAAAAAAAAAATTGTAAAAAAGTTTTTTTAGAAACATTTGGGAATCTGCGATGAAAATACTTTAAGTCTAATTTATTTAGTTCTTTTCTGTTAACTCATTAAAACGTTTGAGATTTATATTTTCAAAAATCAATAAGTTCTACGTTCTTCTTTTTTCTTCCTTTGTTTTCTGATTTCAGGATAGGAAACTAATCACCCTCTCTGAAACAACAGACCACAAATCGTCACGCTCATTTCACATTCATATCATATCCGCCATTTTTAAAAGTTTTTTTTTTAAAAAAACAAACAAATAAATAAATAAATAAACATCTTTCTGTAAAAAACGTAAGAAAAACCATTGTAGTGTGAACAAAACAGAACACGCAAACCAACCGATTCTCACAGACCAACCAGAACAGAAATGTTGGAAAGGCTCGAATTCCTTTTTTCTCTTTTCCTAAATCCTTCGGTTTTAAGTTAAATTAAAGTGGAAATCCTCAATATATATATTTACTAGAAAAGAAAAAAAAGCGGTAGCCAATATATTCGGGGCAGAAAACGTACAGGGGCGCAACCGACTGAAGAAGAGAAGAATGCCCGCACAGCAAATAGGAATCGACGCTCTGAATCTTGGGGCTTAGGGGCGCTCGCTGAGGAGAAGGGATATTCGTACTGTCTTCTCAAACGCCCCCGTTTTCGACCCCTCCCTTTACTCTTTTCCAGGGCGGTTTCCACCCCCTTAACCCCTTTCCTCTTTCACTTAAGTCCGAGTTTTCTTGGTTTCCATAGGCGTCCGGTATTTAAAGCGACCAGAAACTCTGCATGCTTACCAGTTTCAGGTGAGAGGTCTGTAAAGGTGGTTTTCCATCAAATTTTTGCTACTTGAAAGCGTATTTGGAATTACACGAAACAGAAAATTCCAGACGATAATTTTGGTTTTCATAATTTTCAAACGATAACTTTCAGTTAATATTCTTTGAAGTCATAACTCGTTTTACATAGTAATTTTGGTTTTTGAAGTTTTCAGAAGATAATAGTTTTAGTGGCAATAAGATTCAGACGACAATTTTAGCGGCAAAAAAAAAAAATTCAGACGATAATAAGGATTATTTGGTTCTCATAATTTTGAGAAGAAAGGTTTGGCGGACATAACTTTAAGACGATACTTTTTTGAATTTATAAACGCCAATAGTTTTGTTACGTCAATAGTTTTGGTGGCAACGAGATTCCGACTACTTTTTGGATTAAAATTGAAGAAAAGATAATAAATAATAGATTCTGATATTCCAGAAGCAATAATTTGAATTGTTGGCCGTACTAAAGATACAGACGATAAAAAATTAAGTCATGAAATTGTGTTTTGTTTCACGATTCAAAGACAATTTCAGTTCTGTTTCATTTTAATTTATTGCTTCGCTAAAGATTGTTTTTACTACTTTTTTAGTAAGCAATTAGCAAGTAAGCCTTAACTTAGAAAAATCAAATGCTACGAGCGTTTTTATTAGATGAACTCAAGCAACATAAAAGTCACATTTTGATGCAAGTGAAACAATCAGTAATTAAAAGTATCGGTTTGTTATTAGCATAGAAAAATAATTTCAAGAAATTGTTCCTGAGACTGTGAGTTTTATTAATATAAATTACATATAAGCTAAACTTTAACATTAGTTCATAATTAATAAAGTGTTTTTCAATATTGATGAATGAAAGAGTGAATTAATGTTCTGATAACATATTATTCACCTTCTACTTCTTAATTACTTTTAGATTATAGTAATTAAATTTTGTCTCTCCAAATTGTAAAAAAATTCAAATTAAAGAAAAAAACAGTTGTTTTATAGTATAAATTTCAGAAATAAATAAAAAAAATTGACCATAAAAGAAAAAAATGAGATAATAAATGCATAATTTATTATTATTTAGAAGAAATTAATTCTAAATTCAGCTATTAATTGCTACTTTTAAATAATGATTTGCCAAATCATATCTTGAAACAACTACTTTATATTTCTCATAGGTGATGCAAAACAATGTAAGAATAAGTAAAATTTAAGCTTGCGAATTGTTTTTAATAAGAATTTTAGCTGAAAGTGTTATTAATGCCAAACTAAAATCAGCACGTGTATGAATATTCTGACAGGTAAGGTTACAAAAACTGTGGAGTTGAGCAACCATAGACAGTGTCACGTGACAGGTGAATAACCCAATCGGAACTTCTCACCTTCGTCTTCTGATTACAGTTAATTTTCTTGAAGATTAAATCTCATGTTATCCAAATACTGCATCGAAAATGTTCTTCTAAAATTCATTTGCATGTCGTATGTAAACTGTATCCACTGAATATGATCAAATTGACTATTGACTAATTAAACGGACAACTACAGAGAAATAAACAATTTGGATTTTGAGAACCGACTAACCTGTTGATTGAAAGGAAAAAGAAATGATGATGTCTCATTTTAAAGTTATGATGATGGGTAAGTAGTACCTGTTTCAAATTTTTAATTTTATCTAGGTCACAAATCTAGTTATGCTGCTGATTTTTATGAATTATAAGTTAGAAATAGGATTATTGCTCTATATCAAGTTTAGAAGCACACAATATTTCATACATATAATTTTTTTAAAAATTATTATCTTATAGAACTGGGTTTATTGCTCTATATCAAGTTTAGAAGCACACTATCTTTCTTACGTATTATTTTTTCTCAAAATTATTATCTTATAGAACTGGGTTTATTGCTCCATATCAAGTTTAGAAGCACACAATATTTCTTACATATTATTTTTTTAAAAATTATTATCTTATAGAACTGGGTTCATTGCTCCATATCAAGTTTAAAAGCACACAATATTTAATATTATTTTTTAAAAATTATTATCTTATAGAACTGGGTTTATTGCTCTATGTCATGTTGAGAAGACCACAATATTTCTTACATATTATTTAAAAATTATTATCTTATAGAACTGGGTTGATTGCTCTATATCAAGTTTAGAAGAACGCAATATTTTTTACCTATTTTTTTAATAGAAAAAATCATAATCTAATATAACTGGATTAATAAAAAATATTCATTTATTAAATAATGTAGTTAGGACATCATAATGTATTAAAATGAAAATAAAAATGTTTTTCACCTAAAAATCATTGCATTAAAGCTATTTTTCTGATTTATTGTAAAATATTATTTGTTGTTACTTTAAGAAGTTTACATCACATACTTAATTAATATGCAATTGATTAAACACACACAATATTTTAATGGTAAATTGTCTGGAGGATTTTGTTATTCATACATACTAATTTAGGCTATGAAAAACATGTTCACTTTCGTTGCTATTTATCTATTTATTTAAATTTATTATTTAAAAAAAAAGTCAGAAATTTATTTCAAAATATTATGCAAAGAATATTTAAAAAAAAAATACCAAAGGAATTATTATGTAAAAATTTCTGAGGCAGTTTAGCTAAAAAAATAATTTTATGGAAATAAGCCGTAACATTGAAATTAAAAAAGTTCAGTTTCTATACTTAAAAAATTTAATATCTACTCCATGTATTAAATATATAGTGATTGAAAATTGCGAAAATAGTCAATTTATAATAAGAACACTTTTAACTTGATCACTTGCATGGTTACTACTATTATGTCCAAATTTTTCTGATTATGGAACAAAAATACTTAATAGAATAAATATTATATTTATACTTTTTTTTTAAATTATGAAAGCTAAAAATCATATTCCTTACTTCAAGAGTTACGAATACAAATATCAATTTCATTTCGTTCTTTCTTCAGATCAAAAAATCTTAACCTAGAGTTTCAATGCTTTGTTTAGGTTTAAATCCAGTACGTTTTTTGTTGTTTATTTTTACTTTGTTAAAATTATTAGTTAAAATTTTTACTCCGCGATAATTGTTTGTAAAGAAGTAGATTATTTTTAAAACAATATGTAAATTTATTAAGTCTTTCGAAAAATAGTGGCTTTTTTATATTATTGTATTATATAGTTTTCTCTATTAAATACCCAATTCAAATTTGCGAGTAAAATTTTCTTAGTATATTAATTTTAATTCTGAGAAATAAGAAAATTTTTTCATTCTAAATCGTAATGAACATGCTATGTTTTCATTAGTATAGTGAGCATTTCCATGTAATTGGAATTCAATTTTCCAACAACCAAAATAAGGCTAAATATTATTCTTATTTTTATATATCATTCTCATTTTTAAATATTATTCTTATTAAATATAAATATACTATTTTTATTTCATTATTATATTATTTCTTATTTTTTAACATGATTTACATCAAGTGATGGAAATTCATAAGGTTTAATATGAAAGATTATAAAAAGCAAGCGATCATTTTTTTAAATATGTTTTCTTCTTTAACTCATTTTCATTAATAAAAGTGATAAATATTCGACTATTATTTATATTGATATAGTTACCATTTACATATAATTTGAATCAAATTTTTCAACAACCAAAAAAAACGCTAAGAATCGTGATTCAATTTTTGAAAAAAATATTATTCTTTATTTCTTAACACATCCTGACAACAGTCAGTAGAAATTTATTAGATTTTATATGCAAGATAAGAAAAAGCAAACGATCATTTTTTCAAATTCTTAATTTTGCAGCAAACGATTATTCTAAAGCAGATAATTGAAAAAAAAAAAAAAACGTTTTGTGGCAACCGATATTTAAAGAACTTTTAGAAGAGAAATGTGATTAGCTTATAACAAAATATTATATTATAGTTAGGATACCATAAATTCTAATTATCAGTTCTTTTTTTAAGTTTGTCAAGTAATTTTTATGTTGTTTCGATCATTCATGTATAATGTTTATGGAACATGTTATGGAACTCTTACGCTATACATGTATACTGTTTATGGAATATCTGGAATTAATCATGACATTTGTAGTATTGAAAATTTATAAAGATATGAGTGCACAAAACTGTCAGACTAAGTTCTGAAAAGGAAATTTTTCAAAGGAGAAAGAAAAAGGAAATTAAACATTTAGTTCTGAGAAAACAGGTAAGTTCTGAACTATTTTACTAACTGCGAAAAAAAATATTTTCTCTTAAATGATAAAAATTGGCAATTTTTAACCATTTAAAAATGTTAGACTTAAAGTTGCATATGCTATACACTAAAATCCTAAAATTGCATATTAAGTATCTTAATTGCCCAAGTACTATAACATTTATTATTTTTTTTCTTTTTTTGAAATTTTCATAATTTGTTTTCTTGTAATGTGTTTCTAATAAAGAACTAAAGGCCCTGAAAATAAAATACTGTTTGGAAGAAGTTACCAATGATGCTTATATAGTATTTCATCAAATTTTCGATAACTTATGCTAGCTTGCATACTATTGTTTAAGAAGAGGTCATTATTTAAAAACCATCCCATAAAAATTTGCTAGGTGTAGAGAAAAAAACATGATTCAAATTAGTGCTCTTGTACTCGAGTTATTAGCGAGCATGCTTACAGACTTTCGCTTTTATATATAAAGCGAAGACTGAGATAATAATAAAAAAAATGGAACAAAGGTTTTAATGCCGCTCATTGCCCAATTACTGAGAATTTTTTTACTTTTATATTTATCGAAAAAGTAGACAAATCAATAAATAAAACTTTGCTTAAAAATTTTGGCTGATTATTTTATAGACAAATAATTTCTTTATTTCATTTATTTTATTCGTCATACTTTCGATTTCTCAGCAGCAGTAGGTTTTAGGGATGCTTTGTTTTCAATTATATTTATTTAATTTTAAACTTACGCTTTTTTTTAAAAAAAAAAATTGACTAGTTATTGCAGTTTATTACTTATTAAAAGTTTTTCTTCCCCACAATGCTTATTCAAATACTCAATCATTGATGAATTGACACGCCCTTTAAGGGTCAAAAAAAGATCAACTTTATGGACAACCGCACCCTCGGACAAGCAGCTTTGACCACCGTACTTGACCAGGCAGGTGAGGCCAGGGCTTAAATAGACTTTAGTGAAGAAATGAAACTTATATAGTTCTATAAAAGTTTGAGAATGGTGTTCTATAAATATTTTTTGCTACAAAAAAACTTTTTTTTTAAGAAAACATGTCTTATGAGCTTGGAAGCGCTTAGGGAGGTTTATGAACACGTTATTTTATTTACACGAAGAAAAATGTAATAATTTTTGTGATAAATGTGACATATAACGTTCTAAAATGAAAGCACAAGAAAAAAACCTCTTGAACAAAGTATTACTTATTTTAATGCATATTGTTATAACCATTAATTCAGAAAGTTTGTTGATAAGCAAATGCATTCTGATTTTTAATATTTATGTTTAATATGCATGGACATTATCGGAAAATAGAAATGAGGTTTTTTTTAAATTAAACTACTGTGAGTGAAATTAATTGAAATTCTTCGATATAATTTTTTAAATTTTTTTTATTTTGCATGAAGCATTGAATAATGTTATTGTTTCGTACACTATCCATATTAATGCAGAAAGTGGAAAAAATATGAAACCAAAATCTGCTCCTTGAATATGTGTATATTTAAATAGCTATAATAATAGCTTTACTTTAATTTAGTTTTACTTTACTTTACTTTAATTGTTTACGTTAATTACGTTAATTAGTTACTGTTTACGTTAATTAGTTTTAACTTATTTTACTTTAATTTAATTTAATCTAGTTTAATTTAATTTACTTTAATAATAATGACTTTATTTTATTTTAATTTAGAGAAGCAAATTAAATTTAGAAAAGCAATTTTTAAAAGAAAATATGTTTTATCAACAAAACTACCCAAACAGTCAATAAAACTAGAAAAAAAATAATTGAATGCGATTGAAATATATTCTAAACGAAATATATCTTTCTTAATTTACTTTACTTTAAACACTATTTTAAAAAAAAAGAAATTTAGAAAAGCAATTTTTTAAAGAAAATATAATTTATCTGCAAAATTACTTAAGCAGTCAATAAAACAAAAGAAATTAATTGAATGTGTACACTTGAGCAACTAAGAAAACAGTAAGTAGCAAGATAAAACTCTATATTAAAGTCTAATTCTGTTATTTAGTTCTTTAGCTCGATTCTTATACCAATGCTTTTATTTTTATTGCATAAATAGGGACATTTCCCTCTTGTAGTAGTAAGGACAATTGAAAGCTATTTAGTTCATCCTATCGGATTACACCCAAAGGGGTCACGTGGCCAAAAGGAAAAACAGACAAATTGCGTCTCGCCAAGTCGTTATCTTAATTTGAATCGCGATTCCCGGTTGTTAGCGCCGCCAATTACCCAATGCGTCCTGCTTTTATCTCTATTGCTCCCCATATTTGACACTCTTCGAGATCCCGTTACCGCGATATCTCTCTGGCACAAGTATTCGAAAATAAAAAACGATATTAAAAAAGAGAAAAAGAATATTATCACCCGATGCGTAACGTGTCTGATGTCAAAATGTCAAATGACATCAAATAAAACAGATGCTAAGGTACATATCGTTTGGAAATGGTGTCTGTCAACGCTGAGGTGATATTTCATTTCGAAGTGCTTCTGAGTCCTGAGATAAATAATTTATTGCATTGTTGTGAAGTTACAAATAACGATATTTGATTTGATAAAAAAATGAATTGTACCAAATAGAAGCTCTTTAATATATAAAAATTAGAAAGTGAACATAAAAATGTCTACGAATGGAACTTAAAATGAATGCTATAGTTAAATACGTTGTTGGCTTAAATATTCCTGTTTCATAATAGCAGAAGTACTAAAGAACTGATTAAATTATTATAATATTTTGATTTTTTTCCCTTCTCTAGATTAAAGTTCAAATAATATTCTCTAGTACAAAGATAGCTGATGTTTTTTGATTTGTGTGCCAGTTATATTACGATTTATTATTTTTGGGTGTCTAATGTGCCGCCTGCTATTTTTCTTCGTTAAAAATAATTCTTAAATCATTTTAATATGATTTTAAATTATAGAATTACATTGTGTAACTATATTGGCTATTTAGTTATTAACTTGCTTCAAAGGAAAACAAATAGGTAATATTTTAAAAGTATTTCCATTTAAAATAAATCTATGATAAAATATCTTAGAACAGGAATCTTAAAATCTCTTTTTGGTAAGCAATTAAATGAAATTGAGGTAATTAATATGAAATATTTTTCCTTAATGTTTCATTCACTTTTTTAAATATTTTTCAGCTTTACATTCAAGAAAATGTATTGACAATAATAATGGCACCTAAAATCGTACTTTTTTTTTGAATGGTGGCCACTAGCATTTGAGATTTTTTAAAAGTTTTTTGTGAATTTTAGTAATTTAATATCTACCTCTCGCGTGTCACTGTAATACGTGTCGCGTTGTCGCTCGTAACTTAGTGACATGCGTGTCATATGACCACCATCTTTGTTCTAGAAAATAATACATTTAGAAGTCTTAAATTATTTTTAAAAGGTTTTATGTTTAGAGAATGTCTACATATCTACAATAGTAAATGCATATATATATTAAAAGCAAACATAGAATTTCAAGACAATGTTTGTAGAGCATAAGATTTAAACAAAATATCTAGACTAAGCATATCTTTGTTCTGCAAAAAAAAGCATAGGGTGATAGCAATTAATAAAAGAAAATTTTACTTTGTTATAATTTTATGTATCAATGTAAAATAAGAATTAAATAAATGAAAATATTTTGTATTCAGTGCCACTTCAGATCGAAGCTTTTATCCGAGTAACAGGTCCTGCTAGATCTGAAATATCTTAACAAATATTAACTAATAATATTTGTTAAGATTAAATAATAACAAAGAAATGCTATATTATCATTTAATAAATTATATTATCTTTGATAAAAACATAATAACTTAGCCAGTACTGTGTCGTTGTAAATTTAAGTTCTGATCCTTGCATTACTTTTCAAATAAAAAAAAAATATATAAATCTGCATATAACGAAACTTATAACGAAAGGTTAAAACTTTTCGTTATAAGTTCTTGTCTATATTATTGTGCATGTAATGATGAGTATTTTGAAAGTCCACCAAAGGCGTCTAGCAACACGAAGCAAAATCAATACATTTGATTCAAAATCGATAGCTTCTTAAAGACAATTTCAGCTTATGACTTGTTTTCACAAATTTGCAATTAATTGCATTCTTTTGTTTTTTACCAAAGGATCATAATTCATGTATTATTTTTATGTACAATTTTCTTTTAATTAAATAAATTTAATTAATCTCTATTGCTTTCCGAATTCCAGTTGAATTTTTTAATTATAAAACTATTGTGACTAATTGGGGTATCACAAACATACGAGGGAACCTAATTTTAAAACTTAAAAAACAAAATCTTAGCTCTGCATGAAAAAATTCCGGAAAATGAAAGTTGAAACTCAAAAATAATTACTCGAGTACTTCTCCTATTGAATAATGTATGGATGAAATAAATTATAAATAACTTTATCTTCAAACTGTTTTTTTTTTATTCGACAACTATACTAACACAGGACAACTTCATTAATTTTTGATCATGTTGATTTTCTTTTCGACTGATTTGGATTCTCGACTCTTCAAATATAAGGTGTAGACTCAATATGGAAAATAAGGTTCAAATAATTTTGCTTGGAGAACGATTGAAAGTTTTGAGGTCTCAATGTTGATGTTACTTTTGAGTAGTTCACCATATATCGCTACCTATTTATGCGAATCAAAAAAAATGTTTCTTCACACAACTGCAAAACTTATTGACTCAAATTTAATTTCATACGAAAAATAATTGTGCATAATGTGTTTATTGACAATGTTTTGATTTTTATTTTGCTCTCTGTACAAAAAAAAAAAAAAAGAAAGAACATACAAATTATTCTTTTCACGAACTAGAGGTATGGTTGAAAGGTTTAACCTTAAGTATACTAATTTGATTTAGGCTTTGAAATCAGGTACAAAAATATATTTTCTGGAAATAAACATACCTATTTCTCGAATTTGGATTTTTGATTTTCAAAATATCAACTCCATATACTAATTAACATATTTATTGTCAGCTCTTCGAATAATAAATATAAATAACTTAGTACGTCAATTTACGATGAAGAGATCGAAAGTTATTTTGTCATTCTTTTTTAGATTACTATAAACTGTAACAATATAGTTAGTTTTATAATTCAATTTCCTTTCCTGAAACGATTTTTTATTATTGAATTTATGATTTTCAAATTATTGGAGCAAACAAAATTTAAACCTTGAAATATAGATTCATAAAAAATAGTCTATTTATCTTTACTAGTATCTTTACTAGTATGTCAAGAGGCAAGCTTTTAAAATAAACTTTTGTTCAATGTCGATGGTGTCGGGTGAGGAGGAAAAAAAGAGGCATTCATAGGTTTGCTTTTCCTCAAACCTACTACCTTCGTAGGAAATATGCTTTTACACGTTCGTTTTTAATGGATTACCATCATTTTTCATAAGCTTTCTTTTTACATTGATATTTTTATTCTTTTTTTTTTGATAATTAGCTGTTATATTTAAATTTACAAAAGCACTGATAATAATAATAATGCATATATACATATACAGGGAAAAATGTTGGTAACCAGTAGTTGAAAATATAACCCCCTCCCCATTTTTTATTTTATTTTCATTCAAATTCGAAATTTTTAGTACTAATTACAAAATGCTAAATACAAAACTAATTACAATACTAGTTACAAAATTAATTTAATATTTATTACTGCATAAAAAATATTAGAGGGACAGGAAGGTAATGTCGTTTCGGAGTATTAAATATTCGTTAGTCTTGAAAACAAATTCATTTTTTTCGATCCACTTCGATTCATTTTTGATCCTTCATGGAAAGGTTGTTGATAATGAGGGTGAATACATTATTGATTAAAAATAAAATCTTGATAACAAATATCAAATGCTCCGAAACAACATTACTTTCCGGTCCACCTAATACTATGAATTATTTTTAAAAACCTATCAAAGTATTTAAAATCTATGTGTAATTTCAAAGATATGTTTTTATTACTAAATTTGTATTTTGTCTGAGAATTAGCGAGTAAGAATATTAATATAGCAGATTTTTTTCACGCAAATTTATGAATTGGAATGAAACTTCGTCAAAACTTCCGAGTCCGTGGGATCTAAAAAATTTCGAAGGAAAATTCCGAAGTCACGAGCCTCCTACTAAAATAACGTGATTGCTGTAGATAAAAACAAATGTTTCTCCTCTTATTATTTTGCTGAGTTAAAATTGAAAAGAACGAGGTTTTTCCATATTTTTAATACGAAATTAATGCTTCGCCGAAATTTTGAATCGCACTTGTAAGAAATTTAAGTGACGGGCTTTATTTTGCGCCTATTTTATCACAAACCTATGTGGTTTTTCTGCAATTATTGTTATAGAATTCTTCATGGTTTACTGAAATCCCGATATTTTTAATATGATTGTACTACATTGAAGAATTTCGAATCATCATGAATATTGATATTTTGAAGCATGAATTTGGCAATTTACATTGTTTTTCAACCGATATTTTTAATAAAATATTATTACAGCAATTGAATTTCGAATAACGCATTTAAATAATAACTTTTTGACGCACGCGTCTCACTTGAGCCCATTTTATCGTGAGAATTCACATATTTTTCCGAACTGATTTTTTGGTGGTTATCCCCATAAATTTCTAAATAATTTTTAAAGTCCCGACATTCTTAATACGCAGCTATTACGAGTCAGGAATCTCACATGAACAATCACTTTTCAATTTTCGATCACTTTGGCTCGATTTTGCCCCGATTTCCTTTTGTCACCATGTAGTAGTCGATCGCAAATCCGGAGTTATTTCTACATGATTTTTGAATTTCCACTTTTTTATCACATAATTATTACAAAATGCAGAATCAGAAATTTGAGGAATACGTAACAATGCGAAAATTAGGAAAAACAAGATTTTCTTTTCTCTCCTGATTATAGTTCAAAATACGTACGAGAACCAAAAAAAATATATCACCCCAGTTCAATATTTCCCGACTGATTTTTTGCATAAACATTAAAAAATGTGAGATTGTAATTAAAGAACCAAAAATATAGCCGAAACATTAAACAGATACATATGGTGGACGAAATAACGGAAACTTCTTGAGAAATATGTAAATAATCATTTTATAACTTCAGATGTGGCTAGATCATGCAATTTCTCATACACATCAATGAACGACAAAAAATTACGAGTGGAAAATAATATTTTCCCAAAACCTATACCAAACAATGTAGCTAGCAATAAATATCTTTGGAGATATGGGGGAGAGTGGGATCAATTTTAACATTTTTACTTAACTATTTTTAGCTAACAAAAAATCCTATATATTATTAGTATTAATTGAAAGACGAGTAAAGTAGACTATCCTCTACTTGAAAAGAAAAAATACCTTACTTTAAATGTTATTATATTAGTTATTAACAATTTTTGAAGTCGTGCACTTGTTGCAATTGTCCCCACTTACGGGGTCAATTGAAACAGTTCATAAATTCAACTAAAACATAGTTAATTATACATATTATCACAGTTGTGATATATTTTTTTATTGATCAAAATAGTAGTGATATTTTAGGAGTAAAAATAAAAATGAGCAGATACCTAAAGGGCTAAACTTTAAGGGGTTAAAAATTTTAATTTATGCTGTGAAAGGTGACAAATAAAATAATGCACGTGCAACATAATGTAAGTGATATGGGAAACTATTGGTGGTTTTTAAAGAGTTAAGTAATGGCTTGTAAACATAAGATTATTTATTTTCAGCTGCTACATTCGTCCCTTTACTTATTGTTACAATTGTCCCTAAGATGCCATTTCGGCTTCATTTGCTAAAAACAATGCTAGTTAATTAACAAAACTAATCTTTTTTTTTTAAATGTTAATTAAGGTGTCCACTTACATATTCGGTTAATAATTTTTATTTGTTTAAACAAAATTACTTTGTTACAATATAATATTCTAATACCGAAAAAAGTACTTACGTATCGTGAACATATCTTTTGTGATGTAACTCTTTCAAAAGTACGTAAAAATGGTTGCCAGCAGGGGTGTACATATAAATTTATTAAATACACTTTGTGCGCCACCTAGGAACTAAATCTAGAACCCGACACTCGAAATTTTTGCTCTGTTACAATCGTACCCTGTTGCCATTGACCCCACTCTACCCTAGACATTTTTGCAAAAAAATATTTTCTTATGCTTAATATGACTTTACAAATATTCAATACAATTAATTGAAATTTTTAGGGAAATTTAAAATTAATTAAAATTTTTGTTTTAAAATTTGAAAAAAATTCGTTGAAAATTGTGTAATATATAGCCAATTAAAGTGATTTTTTTTTATACTGCGCATGCGCTTAAAATTTTTTCCCCATCATTTTGTAATCAATCGTATTTGGCAACTAATGAAAAACGTCTGATTAGAAAATCTTAAAAGTTTAAGGATGTTTTCGATAAATAATATTTTGTATCATAAGACAGATTTAAATTACAAATGATAATGCAATCTATAAGCTTTCATACACCGAAGTATGATTGTATAGGGCATGCAAAACAAAAGATACTTTTATGAGGAATGCTCCCCAACAATGCTAGTATCTTCTTTAATGCATCTAGATTAAATAAAATTTGTAAGAAAAACCTTATTATTTATTTAGTTTTCTTTCAAAAAGTACTCAAACTACTTAGAAAATTGCTTGAAACTTTTTAAATTTTCAAGATATTCAAATCGGACTTTTTTTTATTAATTGCCAAATGCGAGTTAATACAAAATTAAGAAGAAGAAAATTTATATATTCCCCGCAGTATAAGAGAATTATTTTCGCAAATATTTAAACTAGATTTATGCGCAAATGTGCAATTATTTCATAAAACAACCAAAATAAATGTTCAAAATGAAGGAAAAAAAACAAAGAAAAATAATAGACAAATAAAAAAAAAGAGGGGGGGGGAAATAATAAGTAAAAAAATAACAAACAACAGTTGTTAAAAAAAGAAAAAAAAAAAAAAGAAATCTCTCTAAATTCTGCTATTTTTATTGATATGATTNAAAAAAAGAAAAGGTGAAATTTTATTTAAAAAACTGGGAAAAAAAAGATATAATCTTTTCTTCAGCCCACACGATTATATCGGCAAAACAGAGGGCTTTCTGATATTGTATCAATAAAGCCGAAGCAAAATATATTAATACAATAGTGTGAGGAGCACTAAAAATTTTTTTTATAAAAATAACAACAAATAAAATAGATCACAAATAGTTAAAATAAGTAACATGTGTCAGGGTCACGTGATGTAATAACACGCATTTTCTGATGTTGCGAGCTAAAAGCTTGATATTATAGATATGATCATTATTTTTTGTTTTTGGTTTTTTTGAACGATGGATGAAAAAGAATAATAAAAATGGTGAATTAGTTTTTGTAGAATTTTGCGTTATTTCTTTTGTAAAAGGTTACGACTGACAACATGTAAAAACAGAAAATAAAATAAAATAAAAAGAAAAAAACATTAAAAAGGGGACTATAAAGCGAGTAGCAAAATCAGATCAACTTACCTTGGCAGAAAATTTTTCAAGAATGATTTAAAAATGTTTTCACAGAAAGATTGCCAGATTACAAAATATGAAAACAAAAGCGCAAATTGAGTGTAACGAGAGGGTTTTAAAGTGTCGTTCTTACTGCACTGCTGAAGTGATTTGTTATTCTGAGCTTTGATTTGTTAGTTACCAAGGATGGGTCCGAAATGGATGTGCGCAAGGTAATATTATACTGGAAAATTTTAGAAATTGATCATAAATAGTTTCAGAAGATAGATATTTATTTAAGAAAACATATAAAATGGAAAAGAGAAACATAAACTGCCTATTTTTGCAAATAATTTTAGTCGCGGATTTGCATGATATAGATTAGCACATAGAAAAATTATTTAAATTATCAAAGAAAAAAAAATTAATGGATAATTTTAACACGGATTTGCCCGAAATGGATTTGCACATGGAAAAATTAACAAGGATAAAAAAATTTTAGTAGATAATTTTAGCCACGGATTTACCCGAAATGGATTTGCACATGGAAAAATTGTATAAATTAATAAAGAAAATTTTAACAAACAATTTTACCCACGGATTTGCCCGAAATGGATTTGCACATGGAAAAACTGTATAGATTAACAAAGGAAATTATTTAGTAAAGGAATTTTTAGTAATTAATTCTAACCACGGATTTGCCTGAAATGGATTTGCACATGGAAAAATTATATAAATTAACAAAGAAATTATTTAGTAAATAATTTTGGCAATGAATTTTGGCCTGAAATGGATTTGCACATGGGAAAATCATAAAAATTAACAAAAAAAATGTTTAGAAAATATATCCACCAAAATATACGATTAATTCAATGATTTTATATAAAATTTTATTACATTAGTTGGGTATCCATTGTTTTTTATCAGATTTTGAAAGAGTTTATCGATTTGTAT